>NC_064626.1:575724075-576024962 GCF_023864275.1 Schistocerca cancellata
GCCTGGCGTATCGGTGTCAGGTCGATTTCCATCAATTCGCAGTGGAGGGCGCGAGGCGCAGCGCACGGAGCCGTTATGAACGCGCACGCTGAGCAGCGCATGCGCAATGTCACCTCAGAAGGCTTTAAATAGCGGAGCTCAGCGCGTATTCGCCAGTACTACTACAGTGGCATTCACCTGAAGATGGCCAGAAGACTCTGCGCCGAAATATCGTGGCAGGAAGTTACTGATATCCGGCAGTTCTCCCGTGTTTTTATGGAACAATCAGTACGCCGGGAAAGCTTTAAACATCAAAATGTTTTGGAGTGTTAAGTGTTCAGCCTTCAACCGATTTGAATTTAACTTGTTTACTTCAGCTTAACTAAGGAACTGTTTTAAGATAAGGCTTGCCTTTTAAATTTCTGATTATGCTTGCGTTTTAAGTTATTGGCCTTCAGCCGGTAATTAGGTCTCAAAGATTAAAGCTGTTTGTTTAAAAAAAATTTTGTGCTCTTGTAACGTTTGATCAAATAATAAAGTTGTATGTCCAAGTGTAACTGACAGACCCTTATTTCGGCCCCTTTTCACAATTTATTCTATCTGTCCTGTCCTGCAGGTTAAGCAGGGCTTTTCAATAAGTACTCAGTAAGACAACAAATGAAATTTTGCGTTCCAGTAATAGAACACGCAGGACGTGGGACATGAAATGAACTCACTTAATATATAAATACGCGCCGCTACAAATCCGACAAATTACAGCAGCCAACTAGGAAATTGAGACCGAACTTATCAAATAACACTCAGATTGGAGCATTAAACAAAGAAACAAGTTCAGTAGTTTTGTAGGAATGCACACACAACTTTCTTGCTTAGAGACAAAAGCGGGATCAATAACGAGAAGTCGGATATGGAACCGGACGAGTACCTCGACCAAACAACCGAAAAGCTACCGAACTTAACAGTCACTGCTACAGGAAATGGTAATCATGGCTATGGTTACAGCCGATGCCCGGCTCACCCGCATCCGATGAACCAAATCAGAAGCTCACCAGACATACCCGTAAATCGATCCAGGAAGGACAGCGTGGAGCCGATACAGAACTTGAACCCAACAGCGGCCCACTGTTCGCGTCCAGGTCCGGTCGGTCGCTGGAGCACACAACACGCTCCTTCGCTTGGTGTCCGCCCCACATGTCAAAAGGTTGCAGCCGTCCGCAACCGAAGTAATGAGGAACCCACCTGTGTCTCTCTTCTTGGTATCGCTGCTACCATCAGAGCCGGTAATTTGTACCAGCCATAACCTGCCGGCACAGTACTCGTCTCGCCGCCAGGTTCCAACTCGGCCGCCTCGTCCCAAGCGAACCGTTTCATCTTCCCGGTCGCACTATCACTCCTCTCGCCAGACCGATCTCCACGCGAACCACGCTCTCCTACGGCAAAGATGTTCTGTTAGATATTGTACCGCGACCCATCGCTCGCGCGACAGTTCGACAATGTTTCGTACTCTAAAATAACAAGTGGTAAATGGAACCTAACAAGGAATAAAATACCAGACTCATTATGGATACGCACAGGGCGTAATCGTAGGGGTGTAATTATCATCACAAGCAGCTACTATGAAACTTGGTGAGTGTTGTGACCAGAAGAAGCTACTCACGTCTGGACATAGTTGTGGATTCTTTCATTTCTCTGGGAGAAGGCTAATCAAACTAGAACACATGAAACCTTAGGTCACTTTATTACATTCACGAATAAAAGATTTACCCAACTTTGCCACACTTCTTTGACATACGATTGTTGTATAATTTACAACTGTCATTGACTAGAAAAGCATAGCTTTATGCACTAATTAAGAAACTGTTCTCTGACAGTACAAAATGTGACATTTATGAAAGCGCATTTCATCAGGACCTTTAACAACTCCCTCTGTCCTACACCATGATGCTGTCTGCTATATATGACGTGTCAAAGTGTGGAGAGAACTTTTATGCTCGTCTCTATATTAACTCCAGTACGAGAACGCTGCTGTGCCGAAAGGGGAGAC
The DNA here is from genome assembly GCF_023864275.1 of Schistocerca cancellata. NCBI lineage: Eukaryota > Metazoa > Arthropoda > Insecta > Orthoptera > Acrididae > Schistocerca > Schistocerca cancellata. The sequence continues at coordinate 575,726,099 of NC_064626.1, forward strand.
GTGGTCTTCAGGAGCACGTCGTTGCGGATTCCAGCAAGATCTCGCTAACGTCTTTAATATCGACATGCGTTGCCCGCTATGTGTGGTGCCATGAGTTCTGGGCGCTACCAAAGGATTGCCTTGATCGATGGATTGTTGGGTCTTCGCCTTTTTCAGCGGTAGTGGAACACCTATTTCTACCCATTGCCCCTTGTCTCAGGGTCTTAGTTATACACTCACCAAAGTACGTGGTGATTAGGCGATTGAAGAAATAATTTGCACTGGCCTGAGACAGCTGCAACAATTGCGCTGCTGTCTCAGCTCGATTGTTTGAATGCAGAATCCAGTGTGTGGCTCCTGTCTCCTGTTCAGAATGTCCGTTGGAAACTAATGCATGACTAGTTTCTGTTATAGTCTCTATTGTGTTTTCGAGCACCAGGGCCTCCGATTCTCTTGCGATTCCCAGTTCTCCACAGAGAGGCGGTCTGAAGCTTCGGTTTTTCCTCAGCCAGACCGTTTGATCGTACTAGAAGCATCTGCGCCACATACCCCTGTGTTATATGATCAGACATTGCTGCCGTACACTTCCACCATTTCAACATGGATTGTAGCACAGCTGTTCCCCTTCACATGCAGAGCGTGAATAACCTCACGGTACTCCACCGAATAGTGTTTTGTGCCATTTTTTCTCGACTCCACTACCGCTGTGATACAGTACTGTGTTGCGAGGATTTCAAAGCGTATCAGGATTCCAAATATCTACACTACTCTGTAGAATTTAAGGATGATTTAGATAAAAAAACATAACATATTAACTACAACGTGCCTTCAATAAGTAACGCTGCACATTTTTTTCCCGGCCAGTTTCGACTGAAGTAATGCATAATTTGCTGTGGGACTTCGTGGAATATTGCCTTTACAGCCACTGTAGTTTCATGAAATTCCGATGCGTCGGGGCACTATATGTAGCCTTCAAAATGGAATCTGTAACTGAGGTGCGTTCCAAGCAGGTTGCTGTCATAAAGTTTCTTTTGGTGGAAAAATAGAGTACTGCAGATATCAACAAGCACTTGCAGTATGTCTACGAAGACCTGTCAGTGAACAAAAACACGGTGAGTCTTTGGGAGAGGCCTCTGTCATTGCAACAAGGTCGTGCTAACCTGTCCGATCTCCCGTGTGCCGACCGGCCACACACAGCTGTGACTGCTGCACTTCATTGGACTGTTCTTCCTCATCCACACTGCAGCCCCGATCTCGCAACTTCCGACTGCCATCTGTTTGGCCCAATGAAGGATGCACTCTGCGGGAGCCAGTACGTGGATGACGGGGAGCTTATTGATGCAGCAAGACCAGTAGAGTGGTACCATGCGGACATACGGGCCCTGCCAGTAAGATGGCGTAAGTTGGTAGCATTGAACGGAGATAGTTTTGAAGAACAATGTTTTGTAGCCAAAATAGAGTGATAACAGCACGACTTTACCACCAATTGGGCTGGCCCTACAACACGAGGCAGCTGAAGGAACGGTAAAAGAAAATGTGTGTCAATCAATGTGTCGTAATGATGGATCGCAGTGGCGTTATTTATTACATGGCATGGAGAGTACATATGGAGGACTTCACAGAAGGAGGAATCGTGGGGAAACTCCAAGAAGGACGAAGTATGTCGAGTGTAGATCAGAGTTTGGCATTGCTCGTTGTTTCACATGCATGGAAAGCGTTCCGAAGCACACTGCTGCTGAAGTAGAGGAGGTGGGCCATAACGGCTAACCACAGCAGCAGATGACCGTTACAAAGCGCAACAGCCAAGAAGGATCCCACATCAAAGAGCTGTTGCAATAATAACAACATTTAACAGGAATATGCAGTCTCACACTGTACTGTGCATGACGACTGCATTTGGGCGGTCTCTTTGTCCGACGAGCAGAACTTTGTGTTCTGTTAACATCTATATATCGGCGACATAATTTGCGATGTACCAAAACCATACAGAAAGGCCAGTGAGGACTGGGGTCCTATGCTCTTCTCGGATGAGAGCGGATTCAGCCTGGAAAGTGATTCTGGAGGTACCCTTATATCGCGAGGAGTGAGATCATGTAATGCACACAGGAATACTGTCGAGCTTGATCGTTTTGCTGGTCGAGATGTTATGGTGTGGAGAGGTATAATGTTGCATGGTCTTACTGATCTTCAAATCTCTGAGAAAGGCACCCTCACAGGTGAACGTTATTGTGAAATTGCTCACTGTTGTGACTCACAATTCACAATTTTTCACAAACACAATTTTTATTTATGTAAGTTTACAAGGTTGATGACTGAACAACAAACGAAAGGTAACAATAACGATGTCAGTAACAGTCTCCTAACTGAGGCAAACAAAAGTTCAAAATGGTTCAAATGGCTCTGCGCACTATGGGACTTAACATCTGTGGTCATCAGTCCCCTAGAACTTAGAACTACTTAAACCTAACTAACCTAAGGACATCACACAGATCCATGCCCGAGGCAGGATTCGAACCTGCTACCGTGGCAGTGTCACGGTTCCGGACTGAGTGCCCAGAACAGCTCGGCCACCGCAGCCGGCAAACAAGAGTTCACTTCTAATTTTCGACAAAGGTTCGTGGTAAAACACTCGTACACACACACACACACACACACACACACACACACACACACACACACACTAGTAAAAGTCCAGTTCAGAGACAAAGACGTAATCTTCAGTGGTCGAAGTCCACGAGGTCGGCATCAACAGTGAACTGAACTAGCTGTCTCCAGTCAATCAGGTTTTGGGATAGTTATACTTGCTGAAGGCCGTGGTTCGAGCTCCCCCTGCAGGAGACAGTGCTCGGAATGTCTGTTTCCATTATCTTGTATATAAATAGCCAGTGTTTACCATAGTGCTTTTGATACGCCTTGGACATGGACAATGGCGTCCTCTGAGGTGTAAGATGGGTTGCCGGCCCTCAGGGGCTACCTTGGCTCCGGCGTAATACTCACTTTTCACTTATGCGTTTTCTCAGGGGTGAATTCGGCCCTCACTTCATTTTTATGGATGACAATGTGCGACTACGTCGAACAGCGTAGTTGGAAGGACTCTTGGTATGAGAAGATATTCGGCGAATGTACTGGCCTGCCCGTTTCAGCGACTTCAATCTCTTCGAGCGCTTGTGATATGCATTGGCGGGAGGGATTGGGCGGAGGGGGAGGGGGAGGGGGGGACCGTTTTGCGACACTTCACATGCACCAACGACTACCCAGTGCTTGCCAACCGCGCTGTTGGAGGAACAGAACGCCCTTCCACAAGAACTCCTTACCAACCTTGAGACCAGCATGGGAGCATGTTGCAGAGCATGCGCTGCAGTTCGTGGTGATCACACACCCTATGAAGACCCATGTGCACCTTTAGCAATGCCCAGAGGGCCATCGTAACTCAGGGTAATTATAGTCTTTGAATAAAAGTGTTATTTCTGTTCGTCTCTTTTGTTACCTTCTGTATTATACTATGGCAGGTGTTTCCACGAAAGGCCCAAGTCATCGGTTACCTCCTAAATATCGTGTCGGTCCTCCCTTTGCACCGTGTTGTGCAGAATTTCGACGTGTCACGGGGTCAACAAGTCGTTAGAAGTCCCCTGCAGAAATATTGACAGATATTGCCCCTATAACCGTCCACAATTGTAAAAGCTACCGGTGCAGGATATTGTGCACTAACTAACCTCTCGATTATGTCCCATAAATGTTTGATGGGATTCATGTAGGACTATATGGGTGGCCAATTATTCGCTCGAACTGCCCAAAATGTTCTGCAAACCAATACCGAACACTTGTGACCCGTTGACATGGCGTACTGTCACCCATAAAAAATCCATCATTATTAGGGAACAAAAAGTGCATGAATGGTTGCAAATGATTTCCAAGCAGCCGAACATTTCCAGTCAGAGAACCCAGTCCACTCTGTGTCAAAACAGCCCACTCAATTGTGGAGCGACCACTAGCTTGCACAGCGCCTTTTTTGACAACTTGCCATATCCCAATAATGCCAAAACGTCATTGTACTGTCCTAACGGATAAGTTCGTCGTACGTCCCGCATTGATTTTTGCGGTTACTTCAAGCACTTTTGATTGTCTGTTAGTACTGACAATTATGCAAACGCTACCGCTCGCGGTCGTTAACAGAAGGCCATCGGACACTGCGTTACGCGAGGTGATTGGTAATGCCTGAAATTTGGTATTCTCGTCACACTCTTGACACTGTGGATATCAGAATATTGAATTCTGTAACTGTATCCGAAATGGAATACACCATGCGTCTAGCTCCAACTACCACTCCGCATTCACAGTCTGCTAATTCCCGTCATGCCCCCATAATCACATCGGAAACCTTTTCACATGAATTACCCGAATAGAAAAAAAAATTGTGGTAAGTTCCTACGGGACCAAACTGCTTGGGTCATCGATCCCTAGGTTTACACACCACTTAACATAACCTAAACTAACTTACGCTGAGGACAACACACACACCCATGCCCGAGGGAGGGCTTGAATCTCCAACGGGGGAAGCTACGCGAACCGTGCAAGGCGCCCAAAACCGCGCGGCCCCTGAGTAGAAATGATAGCTCTGCCAATGTACTACTTTTTTATATTTTGTGTACCGGATACTACTACCATCTGCAGATTTGCAAATCGCTGCACCATGATTTTTGTCATGTCTGTGTAATTGAAGGTAAACAGAAAGTTTCCAGAAATGTGGAAGCTACGGCGGAATGTGCACCGATATGAAACTTCTGGGATATTAAATCTGTCTACTAGACCAGGACTCGAACGTGAAACAGAGTTGTCCGAGCTGTGAGGGCGGGTCGTCAGTACAGCTTGGATAGCTCAGCCGCTAGAACCCTTCCCCACCAACTGCAAAGTTCAAGAGTTAGAGTTATGGTCCGAAGCCCAATTTCAGTCTGCCAGGAAATTTCAAATCGATGCACACCTCGCTGCAGAGTGAAAATTCATTAACCACACTGACGAAAAAAATCGCAACACCGAAAAATAATTAATGTAGAGTTATGAAATTTGGGGAATACATTTGACTACGTAACATATTTAAGAGATTAACATTGCAAGATAACAGTTAAATATAAATGCGAGATAAGCATTTGCAAGTATGAAGTTCTGGTACATTAATAACTGGTGTAACCCCCCAGAATGTTTAATACAATCATGCAATCGTGCATGCATTGTATCGTTAAGGTGTCGGATGTTTGTAGGATGCCTGTGGCACCAGGTAAGTCAATAGAGGAACGCTTAATGCTGGTTGTGGACGACGCTGGAGTTGTCGTCCGATGACGTTCTAGATGTGCTCGATTGGAGACAGATCTGATGATCGAGCAGGCCAAGACAACGAGGCAACACTCTGTGGAGTATGTTGAGTTACGACAGTCGTATGTGGGCGAGCGTTATCCTGTTGGAAAACGTCTCCTGGAATGCTGTTCATAAATGACAGCACAACAGATCGAATCGCCGCACTGACGTACTAATTTTCAGTCAGGGTGTGGGATAACCACGAGAATGTTCCTGGTGTCATACGAAATCACGTCCCTGACCATTACTCCAGGTGGAGGTCTAGTGTTTCCATCACGCACATGCAATGGTTGCAGGACGTCAACTGGCCTCTTCCTAACCAACACACGGCCATCACTGGCACCGAGAAACAAACAGGGTTCGTCAGAAAATAGAACAGACCTCCACCCTGCCCTCCAGTGAGCTCTCGCTTGACACTACTGAGATCGCAATTGGTGCTGGTTTGCTGCCAGTGGGATGCACGCTACGGGGCGTCTTGCTCGGAGTTGTCCTTGAAGTAACTGATTTGTAACTGTTCGCTGTGCACTATGGTGCCAAATGTTCAAATGTGTGCGAATTCCTAAGAGACCAAACTGCTGTGGTCATCGGTCCCTACACACACACACACACACACACACACACACACACACACACACACACACACACACACACACACACTCGAAACTCCGGTGGGAGGGGCCGTGCATTCCGTGACATGGCGCCTCAAACAGCACAGCCACTCCGCGGGGCACCGTGGTGCCAGTTGCCCTCAAATTGCTGCTGTAGATGCAGTACGATGTGCCAGAGTCATACGATAAACACTATGGTCTTCCCTCCGTAGCACGGTCTTCTTGCGACCGTACATTATCGTGGCCGCCGCTGCCAGCAATCATGCTCAGTGGCAACATTGCTGCAAAGTCTTTCTGCAGTATCACAGACGGAACATCCATGTTCTCGTAGCCCTGCCACGTGACCTCGTTCAAGCTCAGTGAGGTGTTGACAAAGACCTCTTTGTCGACTTAAAGGCGTTCTTCACTAACATCAACTCATCACGTCCAATCTCAAAGGTAAACATTGCTCACGAACGGACAGCGTGTATTTCAGTGAAACCTAATTTGCACTCTTGTGCGACTGGCGCGAAACTGGAACACATATCATCTTTCAGATGCAGAAGCATGCCTACCAACTTTCGTTTATGTCGCACAACTCCAGCTTGGTGTTGTGATTTTTTTCCGTTAGCGTATGTAACTTTATTTTATTTACTTATTTATTTATTATTTTTTAAGTCATAATTGGAATTTTATGACTACAGCTTTGCAGATGTGGGTATCGGAAGTTACGTCACATGCCACATTATATTAATTGTGGCCAACGCGCACAGTGGCCGCCGCGATGCGATCACGTGACTGCGGGGCGATGGAATGGACGGAATCCGCGGCTGTGCACGCGCGCTGCCGTGGTGCAGAGATATGGTTTCGACCCCGGCAGGCCAGCAATCACGGGCGCGGCTGAGCGTCGGCCACCCCCAATCAACATTCTCATTACGTCGAAAACAATCAGCCTGTGTTCTCCGGCGCGCTTGTTTCCACAGCCCTCGCGCCGCATAAACATGACCGCTGCTAACAGCCCGCGACACATACAAATTGTCACCAACATTTCACTACAATGTTCCAGCCGAAACAGGCGTTACCAGCAGTGCAGGCTCTCTTATTTGGAAAATCAGCTACTGTGATGATTCATTTCTCTACTTCATTGCAGCGTGACGGTCCAATAAGCTGAAAAAAGCGTGACTGCAGTTACTGCGATAGTTCATTGGCAGATGAATCTCGTAGTCAATGGCTCAGGTGGAGCCGCGCAAAGAGATATGTAAAAACATATTTACCAATAACGTATTAGCTTGGTGTATAAATTCGTAAAGTTTTTGTTTTTCATGTTGGTACTCCAGTAGCTATGGGTTTGTTTATCGATTATCATTTTTCGTTTGAAGTTCACTTCCTATTTTGGTTTACATACTATCATTTTGTGATTAGAGACAGCAGTGGAACTGTATACGCCACAAAATCTTGTGCCAAATAGAGAAATCAGAACATTATCGCCACATTCTTCTGTTTAAGCTCGACAGAGGGGTGACAGCAGCGGAGGCAGCCAGAAACATCTGCGTCGTGCAGGGGGATAATGCCATTGGACAGACTATGGCAAGAAAATGATTTTCTCGTTTTCAGAAAATCGTTTTGCCTTACTGACTCTCCATGTTCAGGAAGACCTGCGGGGTTTGATGAAGATCGTTTAAACGCATTAATCCACAATGATCCACATCAGCGTACTCGAGAACTGGCAAATGTGATGAACTGCGATCATGCAAACATCGTGCGACACTTACATTTTGTGGTGAATGTTAAAAAATCAGGTATATGGTTACTGTATGCACTTAGCTAAAATCACAAAACTCAGAAGGTGGCCATATGCGCATCTCTGCTTGCTCGTCATCAATTGGCTCGTCAACAACTCCGACCATTCCTCACCAGCATCGTTACAGGTGACGAGAAATGGTGTCTTTATGCTAAAATAAGGAAAAGGAAGGAATATCTGAACCCAAACAAAGCAGCAACTCCCCCTACAAAGTCCAGCGCTCATCCGCAAAAGAAAATGTTATGCGTCTGGTGGAATAGCGACGGTGAGGTCTACTCATAATTACTTCCTCGAGGTGTAACCATCACCGCTAATATTTACTGTCAATAACGAAGACGTCTTCCAGACTCAGTCCAAGAACAACAACCAGGAAGACTGTGTGAAGTGATGCTAGACTGACAAAAAGCATTATACATGAGTTGGATTGTGAAGTCATTCCCCTACCCACCTTAGTTAACTCATATTTCGCCCTCAGATTTTCACGTTTTCCGCTCTCTATCGAACAATATTCAGGAAACTTCCTTTCCGGATAAAAATACGCTCCGAATATCGCTCGGCGAGTTCTTCGCCTCAAAACCATGTGATTTTTACAGCCGCTGAATTGGAATGTAAGTCGAAAAGTAAATAGTGTAGGAGAATATATTATTGTTGACTAAAGTCCCTGTTATGTTTATCTGTTCATGGCTAAGCCATGTGTCTGCAATATCCTTTCTTCCAGGAATGCTAGTTCTGCAAGTTTCGCAGGAGAGCTTCTGTGAAGTTTGGAAGGTAGGATACGAGGTGCTGGCGGAACTAATGCTGTGAGGACGAGGCGTGAGTCGTGCTTGGGTAGCTCAGTTGGTAGAGCACTTGCCCGCGAAAGGCAAAGGTCCCGGGTTCGAGTCTCAGTCCGGCACACAGTTTTAATCTGCCAGAAAGTATTATTTCAAGAATGTTGGGATCGAGTGATGTTTTCCAAACAAGTGGTACGTAAACTTAGGGATGCCCCTTGAATCTCCAGTTACGACCATAGAAGTCCGTCGATCTAGCCGGAGATATGGTTCCTCTCTGTCGGCTGGTACTTCGATCGGCGGTGCAGTACAGCGGCTTCAGTGATATCTTCTCAGAGACTTTGCTATAGCAGTTGCCATTAGCAGCGGATGAAGACTGGTCTGCCTTCGACCGGCCAGGCCTACATAGTGAGCTGGAGCCAATAGAAACCCGGCGTAGGAATCCATGGCCGGATACGTTGCGGCGACCTATACAAGGAAAGGTTCCTATTAATTGACTGGAATCTTCGGCGCGTTTACCTGATGTCTTCGCCTGTTTGGCTGTTGGTTTGTTTCCCTCATAGCGTGGCTGTTATGCGGTGCTGCCTGCCATTTAGGGGAACCCGATGGCAGACAGTACACACCTCCCTTCCCGGGGGGGGGGGGAGGGAGCGCTACGTCGTCCTTCTCGCCCTTGGCGGAGGCGGTGAAAACTCGCCCCCGCAGAGTAGGGCGCGGCGTGGTGGGCCTGACGGGCGGAGCTGAGTCGTGGAAGAGGCGGGGAAGCCGGCCGCGACGGCGCCAGGGGCATAGGTTCATCGACGTCTGCGGGATGCTGCAGGCCAAAACCAGGCGCCCTGATAAGGGATCCTGGAACAAAGGGAGCCTGTGCAGTCAGAACCCGTTGTTTGGGTCTGGGCCGGAGGAGGTGCAAAAGGGTACGAGGTTGCCAGCCATGCAAAAGTTCCGCCGGAATACTGGAGCCGATGGGCATCGACTGATAGGAACTGAGGAACAATGTCAGCGACTCGTCCAAAGTGTGGGCGGAGACATATTTTGTCATTTGGGCCTCAAATGTTCGGACGAGGCGTTCGGCCTCGCCGCTCGATTGCGGGTGAAAGGGCGGAGTGAGGACGTGTTGGTTGCCGTTGGCCGAACAAAACGTCGCGAATTCCTGGCTCCGGAATTGAGGGCCGTTATCGTAACAATTGTTAGCGGCAACCCTTCCAAGGAAAAACTGTTTGGAGAGCAGCGAGGGACGCTTCCGAAGTGGTGCTGGTACAACAGATAATGAATGGAAAATGTGAAAAAGCATCGGTGACGAGAAGCCATTGGTAGCCGAGGAAGGGGCCGGCGAAGTCCAAATGAATGCGATCCGGGGGACCCGCCAGCTTAGGCCAAGAGAGGAAGGTTCGAGGAGGCCGGGACAGCTGTTGGGCGCACATGGAGCAATTCTGAACCATGTGAGTGATGTCCCTGGTAAGCCCGAACCAAAAGACATGACGCCAGGCCTACGCCTTGGTTCGAGCGATTCCCCAATGGCCTTGATGTAAGAGACACAAGACTTTGGTCCGTAGATGCTGGGGAACGACCACACGCGGAATGGACGTAGGGTCTACCCACAATAGGACACCATCCAGCGTCGACAGCTGATGGTGGATAGAAAAAAAGAACTGAAGGTGCTTCTGGTCACAGGTGGGGGCACAGCTGGGCCACCCGTGCTGAACATAGGAGCTGACACAGCGCAACAATTGGTCATGCATGGTCGCAATTGCTACCGTGGAGGCCGTGATGGGAAACCGGAGCAGGGTGTCCTGGATCGCTTCATCAACTTAGAACATGAGGACTTCTGAAGAGTCAAACGCAGGGTTGGGACCAAGAGGAAGGCGGGAAAGACCATCTGCGTTGGCGTGCTGGGAGGTGGACTTAAAATGCAATGTGTAATGGAATTGCGAGAGGAACAGGGCCCATTGTTGAAGCCTCTGAGACGTCTTTGTAGGAAGCCGGGCCTCTGGGGAAAACAGGGAGAGGAGGGGTTTGTGGTCAGTGACGATATGAAAGGCCCGTCCATATGAAAAAAAAGGCATGAGTTTGGAACAGGCGAATATGATAGCCAATGCCTCCTTTTCGATCTGAGAGTACTTCAGCTGGGTGGCAGTTAGGGCCTGTAACGACAATGTCGTCGAGGTAATTAATGCAACCGGGAATGTCCTGCAGAAGTTGTTCCAAGAAGCGTTGGAAAATGGCCGGTGCACTAGCCAGGCCAAACATGAGGTGCGTGACTTGGAACAGGCCGGTGGGCGTATTCAGAACGGTGAGGGCTTGAGAAGCTTCATCCAAAGGAACCCGAAGGTACGCCTCAGCGAGATCAATTTTGCTAAAGTAACGACCACCAGCCAATTTATGGAAGAGATCATCAGGCCGAGGGAGCGGAAAGTCGTCCACCTGGCGCTGGGGGTTGAGTGTCGCCGAAAAGTCCCCACAGAAACGGAGACGCCTGCCTGGCTTCTGGAAGACGACGAGAAGCGTGGCCCAGGGGCTGAACTGAACAGGCCGTAGCACCCCTTCCAGTAGCAAAAGGTCCAATTCGTCGCGCAGCAGCTGCTGGAGAGCGACGGGGACCTGCCTCGCCCGGAAGTATTGAGGGCGGGCTGACGGCCGGAGGTGGAGGGTCGCTGAAAACCCCTTGGCGCACCCGATGCCGGGGGAGAAGAGATCCTGGAATTCTGTGTAGAGAGAGTCAACTTCGGGAAACGACACCTGTGGAGAAACCAGATGTACATGGTCGTCGATTGTGAACCCGAACATTTGGAAAGCATCGAACTCAAACGGATCGGTAGCATTGGAACTGTTGACTACCAGTAAAGAAATCGTACGACTGACAGATTTGTAAGAAACCACCATCGTGAACTGCCTCAACAAAGCGATTTCCTGTCTGTTGTACGTAAGGAGGCGTCGAGAAGCCGGTTGAAGGCTTGGCGCTCCAAAAACGGTCTAGGTAGTGTAATTGAGCAGGGATATGTCGGCCCCCGTATCGACCTGCACTCGAACTGGCTTACCCAATATGGTGACATCAATATACAGTTTGGGGGACGCCGAAGACACAACTTGGTTGATGTCCATGGACGCCTCGGTGTCGGAGCGCCTGGAGATCGGCGCCGTGGCAGAGCGACAGACAGATGCAAGGTGCCCGTCCGGACTGCAACAGCGACACGTCGCCCAGAGGTGAAGACAATCCTCGCGTTCATGCTGGGAGTAGCATCCCGGACAAGATGGAAGGCGCAGGGGTTCCCTGCGGCGGCGTTGCTGGCCCAGCGGTGGCTGCTGCTTGTCTTCCTGGAACGACAGTCTTTTTTTTTCTTTTCCGTACGCCGGGAAGATGCCGGGGTGTGGCACTGGGGAGTGCGGCGTGAAGGTGCGTATATGGCCGCGACGTCCTCCTGGACGTCGGAAGTCTCTTCTCGGATGGCCGCGACGTCGGCCCACGTTTCCAATCTGCGGTCAGCTGCAGTGGAAACTTCAAACTTGAATGCAAGTTCTATGATTTGATCTAGTGACGGATCCTCCAACTTTAAGGCGTCATGGCGAAAAGCAGCGTCTGGGGCTGCTTGGATGAGGTGATCCCGGACCATGTCATCTGCGTAAGATTCCCGGGATATGCAGGTGACAAAGTTGCACTTCCGAACGAGACCTTTGAGTTCAGCAGCCCATTCTTTCGACTCTGGAGAACTTCCACTCTTGCTGCCATGACGTGATGTCTGCGACGATAGTAGGAGGTGAGACATTCACATATAGCGGTGAAGGTAAGACTTTCAGGATCACGTGGCTGGAGTTTCGTCAGGAGCACGTACATACGGGAGACATTCCAAGGAAGAAAATAGGCTCTCTGATCATTTTCCTGAGATACCTGATGAATCCGGAAATGTTGACGAATCCTCTTTTCGTATGTTTCCCAATCTTCAGCGTCTTCATCAAATGCCGGGAACGCTGGCGGTGTCGCTGGACGGTGAAGACTTTGGATTTCGGCAATCAGTTGCTGCTGCAGTATCGCAAACTGTTGAAGTTGATTCAGTACTTGCTGCACTGATAGATTCAACTGTTGCAGTTGTGGTTGTGCTTGTGTTGTTGTGGATCCATCTTCTTTGGGTTGTCGAATGTAAACGTCCGTCGATCTAGCCGGAGATGTGGTTCCTCTCGGTCGGCTGGTACTTCGATCGGCGGTACAGTACAGCGGCTTCGGTGATATCTTCTCGGAGACTCTGCTATAGCAGTTACCATTAGCAGCGGACGAAGAGTGGTCTGCCTTTTTTTTTTTTTCCTTTATTGAATTTCAATTCCCCCCGAAGGGGGCGGGCTGGCAGCAGCTTAGGACGCCGCTCTGCAGCCTACAGATTTTCTGACAAAGAGCAGGAGAATAAATAATAATAAAAAACAGGCGATAAAATCGGGGACTTAGTGAGTAACAAGGTGAAAAGAAAATGGGGAAATTAAAACAAACAACAGAGTGATGATGAAGCGAATAAAAATACATACGGAGCAGACAGGGGAAACAATAGACAATTAAAAAAAAAAACACGGCGACAGTCTGGATTCTGTTAGCAAAGTATATAAAATGCACACCCAGTGACAGCATGGTTTCTGTTCGCAACACAACACTGAATAGTCACTAGAACACAGCACGAAAAAGGCGGCAAAGGTGACACCACAGTCGAGAGCAGGTGGGGGGAAACTGGACAGGAGATGGGAAAACAAAAAGGGGGGGAAAGGAGAGTAAAAGCGAAGGGGGGGGAACCGGGAAAGGAGCTGATGGAGGATGAGGACCCATAAGAGGGGTGGGGGGCAGACGCGACAGGGAGGGGGGTAGGCAGAGGAGGGGAATACAAAAGGACTGGGGGGAGAAGGGAGGTAGGGAGAGGTGTAGTGGGGAGGAAACAGGACGGAAGGGGGGGGGAAGAGGGAGCCCAGGGAAAGGACAGAGGAAAGGAGGGGGAGGGAGGATCAGAGTTGATAGGAAGGATAAATGGAGGGAGAGAGGGCATCATCCGGGAGGGGGAGTTGACGGAAGCCACCTTGGGAAAGGAGATGGAGGGTGTAGAGATGGAGGGTAGGGGGGACACAACGGTGAAGACGGGGCAGGGGGCGAGGATGGGAGAGGAGAGGAGCAACCAGGGGGTGAGGGGGTTCAAGACGGCGGGAGGTGTAGAGGATGCGGATATGTTCGAGGAAGAGGAGCAGATGGGGGAAAGGAATGAGATCATAGAGGATCCGCGTGGGGGACGGGAGGCGGATACGGAAGGCGAGGCGGAGTGCATGACGCTCAAGGATCTGGAGGGACTGATAGAATTTGGGGGGGGCAGATATCCAGGCAGGACTGGCATAACAGAGGATGGGACGGATTAAGGATTTGTAGGTGTGGAGGATGGTAGAGGGGTGCAACCCCCATGTCCGGCCAGAGAGGAGTTTGAGGAGGCGGAGGCAGTTGTGGGCTTTGGATTGGATGGATCGGAGATGAGGGATCCAGGTGAGGTGACGGTCAATGGTGAGGCCAAGGTAGGTGAGGGTGGGGGTGAGTGGTCTGCCTTCGACCGGACGAGCCTATATAGTGAGCTGGAGCCAATAGAAACCTGGCGTAGGAATCCATGGCCGGATATGTCGCGGCGACCTCTACACGGAAAGGTTCCTATTAATCGACTGGAATCTTCGGCGTGTTTACCTGATGTCTTCGCCTGTTTGGCTGTTGGTTTGTTTCCCTCATAGCGTGGCTGTTATGCGGTGCTGCTTGCCATTTAGAGGAACCCGATGGCAGACAGTACAGTACCCATGTTGCATAGGCTTGGAGGTGTTTCTGCGGTCATTAACAACGCACGATCCAACTACATCGATACTTCGAAGAATAAAAACGGAAGTGGTTGTCGTTACTAGTTGCAGCTATCATACTGAAATGAAATTCAATATCGCTAAGGAACTCACGACTACGAAAGCCGAGCTTCGTGTTATTCTTCGAGTCCTTCAATATATCGAGGAACACTTGGGTTTTCAGTTCGTTATCTTCTCTGATTCCAGATCAGCACAGTAACTATTAAGATATCTGCGCAGTGGAAAATCCCACCATACAGTAGCATATGACCTCATGAATCTGACGCTACAGATCAGAAATAGGAATCATCAAGTTAGGGGTGCTGGGTAAAAGCACACTGCACCACTCCAGGCAGTGAACCAGTAGATAAGCAAGCCAAAGCCGCTGTCTATGACGCAGCGACGCGACAAATGGAATTACCAGCTACAGATTTTATAAAAGTTTTTAAATCAACTATGAGAGTGAAGTGCAACAGAGAATGGCAAGAGATCTCGAAATACACTGCCTAGTCACATTCATGTGACCACCTGTAAAATGCATCGATAATCATCTTTTACAGGCGGGCCGCTGCAGGACGTGCAGGAAGAGACTAAATGCGCTTCTGGAACGTACCGACAGGTACGTGGATCCATGCCGACTCTAATGTCGTGGCCATTTGAGCTAGGTTTCCCGGTTGAAATCCAATAGCACGATGGATGTGTTCGCACAGATTATAGACTTGGTTTAAATCAGGCGAGTTAGGTGGCCATAGGAGTGTGGTAAACCCATCCTGGAACTGAAACATCCTGCTCGAACTCGGGACGTTTGCCTTTCGCGAGCAAGTGCTCTACCAACTGAGCTACCCAAGCACGACTGACGACCCGTCCTCATAGCTTCAGTTCTGCCAGTTCCTCGTCTCCTACCTTTCAAACTTCACTGAAGCTCTTCTGCGAACCTTGCAGAACTAGCACTCCTGGAAGAAAGGATATTCCGAAGACATGGCTTCGCCATATCCTGGGGAATGTTTCCGGAATGAGATTTTCACTCTGCGGCGGAGTATGCGCTGATATGAAACTTCCTGGCAAATTATAACTGTGTGCCGGATAGAGACACGAACTCGCGACGTTCGTTAAGAAAGAATTCCATACTTATAATTTTCATGTTTAATTATTGTAATCACTAGGATACTATAGGGAAAAAAGAATTTTAAAAGAATGCCTGCGAAACATTGCGTCCGCGGGTGCAAGCCGTGCTCGAAGGAGGAATTCGGCTGTTGAAGTGTATTGTTAACAGCAGGTTCGAGCCGCGAGGGTTGACTCATAAAAGGAGGAATATCCTCACGTGCATTTGCGAGGCGTGTCTTGACAGCATGCGAATTCTCGCAAGCCTGACCCGTGGGTAGAGTTTCCAGATTAAATTGAAAAATTACCAAACATTGCCTGGCGAAAGGACTTGCGGAGCTGATTTCTGAGGGTGAACACAACAAAACAATTACAAACGATAAATTTTTATTTACTACTGCTAATTACGGCATTAAACACATGTTTGTTGCCTTTAATTTTTTGTAGATGTCGTTGCATGTTGCAAACTTCAAATTAAGGCGAATGTATAATTCTACTTTTACCATTTGTTTCTTGCGTCAGATCATAAATGATTCATGTCACTGAAGGCTCTTTTTACGTAGGCATTGCTACGTGGAACATCTATTATACTACTGATATTATTTTTATGTTAGGCGTTTTTTCTCTATTTGTGAACGTAGAAGCTTCACTTCGTAACTATTCGAAGGCCTTATTTTATTTACAGGTGTCTTCATATAAACTACCTTTTTTATCACTGTCTTCTTTAATAACCCACCACCTTTGAAGCTTGTGGCTTGTACACATTTTTCACATGCAGGAGTAAATTTTTCTGCATGGCGAGGCAAATAAAAGTGTTCCAAACGAGTGGATACGATTGCACGTGAATGTATGCAAATAACCACATCGCTTGACCATCATACCGGTTTAAAGCGTAGTGCAGTGTGAATGGAGCAGTGCAATGGGGACGAAGGCACTCACAGTGGAGCAGAGGGTGTTCGTTGTGGAAAGATACGTGACAGCAAACTCGTGGAAACAGTGTGGTCAGTTGTTGGTTGAGAAGTTTGATGGAGTCCAAGTGCCAGCAAAGAGTGCCATGCATCGCTTAGTCTGGAATTTGAAAATTTGTGGTAAGGACTATGGGACCAAACTGCTGAGGTCATCGGTCCCTAGGCTTACGCACTACCTAATCTAACTTAAACTAACTTAGGCCTAGGACAACAGACACACCCATGCCCGAGGGAGGACTCGAATCTCCGACGGGGGAAGCCGCGCGAACCGTGACAAGACGCCTAAGACAGCACGACTATCTCGCGTGGTCGCTTGGTCTGAAGATGGTGCCAGACAGGATATGTCAAAGAAGAACACTATAACCTTCCCATACATATATATATCCTTCCTGTACTAAACTGACTGAGAATTAAAACTGATAAATTTCTGACGGAGCAGCGCTACGTCATGGCCCTGTGAAATCAACCTGAATAAACTACAAAATTCTTACCTCATAATGGTGTCGCCGGATAACGCTGTCTATACATCTGCTCCTAAATGGCACAGCTTAGTGCAATGCTGGCCTATCTACTACTGCTGAACAACATTTGTCTGAGATTTGCATTATTAGAAAAAAAACTGACTTTGCTTGTTGATACAACTGCATAGCTGGCCCTCTGATTATTAAACAACACATGTCTACGATCTGGGCAAATTTGTAAAATATTTAAATTCAAGTAAATGACTGGTGAAAAATTATGTTCTGAAAAACCTTATTATTGAAAAAATTTTTGCAAACCATTACCTAAAAATTGAACATTACAAGTCTGACTTAATTAGTGCTGACAAATCACAAAAGATTGAAACAAATTCATCTTAACGTCTCAGACAACAAATTTAAGTACGCGCATGGCGATGAAGAATAATAAAGTTTACCTTACACTACATGGCAATGAACTGCGCTGCACCAGCGGCGATTGCTATTGCTCTTATATGGCTAGCGACTGTACAGTAGCGGTGAGCTACTACGGCTTCTTCGTAACAGGGAGCTATTGTGACTGCTCCACAACAACGAACTATTGCGATTGCTCTGTAGAAGCGAAAGATTATTACTGCTGCCGACACTTCTCTGACCTGCGATTCTATTGCAGCAGAGATGTTTTATATCGTAGGCAGCGCTTGAGCAATACATCGAAATTACATTTGCTCCAATAGGGTAGTGAACAGTAAACCTCTTTCATAATGAACCCCTTACAACATTCTGAAACGTGCCCGCACACCAGGAAGTATATCTGCAGTTCACCAGAAAATGCTTCAGAGTGCTACTAAATCAACCCGATGCCTACCGCATGAGGCGGGCATATCACGTCGTCCGCGCGGATGAATACTCCATCTGGGCGCGTACATGCATCCCTACAGAGTGTCTGTTTTCAGGCATTAAAACTAGCAGATGTTCCACAGCGCCTCCAGTTTTGTGAGTGACTGTTCACTGAGATAACAATGAGTAGCTGGGACATGGGATCTCTTCTTTACGTCTGATAAGCCTGGTTTCACCTGAGTGGTTCTGTCAACTCACAGGTTGTGGGCAGTGGTTAATCCATATAACTTCCACAAACGCCATTGCATGCTCGGAAGGTGGGGGTTAGTGTACATTATCTACGTCGCATTATTGGTCCTGTTTCCTTACATCAGATACTGACTTCGGCACGTTACATTGCCAACATTTTGAAACGATCTATGGCAGCATTAACGGAAAAGGAAAAGACTATAGTTACTTTCAACAGGATGAAGCAACTATCCATACAGCCGGTCGAACCATGTAGCTCATTTACTCAGTCTTCAAGCATGACAGAGTTGTTAGCAGAGGTCAGTCTTGTCGCGGTCCTACCCGGCCAACCAGGTCACCTGATCTATCAGTGTTGTGTTGGGCGCCCTTAAATCTTAGGTGAATCGCAACAACCCTCACAGTCTTCAAGAACTGCAGCGGATCATTTCGGATGAGGCTGCAGCACCTCCAGCTGTGATCTGCCTTCAGCAACTTGCTGACCAGGGCCCAAAAGAGCCAGCAGATGAATGATGGTCACTTTTAACATCTGCTCTAGTCAGGTTAGTACTGTAATGCCTTTCCTCTGCTGTGTTCTTTGGAACTCTTTTCTCTGGGCCACTTTTATTTGCCCCAGCGGTTCTAGGCGCTCCAGTCCGGAACCGAGCTGCTGCTACGGTCGCAGGTTCGAATCCTGCTTCGGGCATGGATGTGTGTGATGTCCTTAAGTTAGTTAGGTTCAAGTAGTTCTAAGTCTAGGGGACTGATGACCTCAGATGTTAAGTCCCATTGTGCTCAGAGCCATTTGAACCATTTGCCCCATACTGTTCATCCAAGTAACACAATTTTTAAGATAATCTTCAGTTGTTGGGTAGGCTACGAGAGCTTCATTCTTGAATTTATTTGCGCTCATCCTTATTAAGTTGTAACATATCTTGATTAGTTTATACTCCGAAGAGACAGATGGTATTACGTGATTCAAAATTCGCTTTTAATTTGCTCATAATATTATATAATTCTACAGAATATATGTATTCGTATTCCAGAACTTCAGTATGTTTCTGTAGTAAATTTAAAAAATTGTGTACAATATAAATGAAGTACTCCAGCGATCCACTTTCTTCATTACCGACAAAAGACCAAATAAGCTTATTGCACTCACTCTCACCCTCTTGGTGATAGTATATATTGATCGCTTTCCAGTCATGTAAGAGACTTTCCACAGCTGACTGTAAAGTTGTCCACATAATTATTACAAGTCGAAGCACAGCGTGATAAGGTTGATTAACAAAAGCAAAGCATTATTTAAGCACCTTCCCTCTTTCGACTGTAATAGGAGGTCATCAGTCCCCTAGACGTAGAACTACTTGAACCTAACTAACTTAAGGACATCACACACATCCATGCCCGAAGCAGGATTCGAACCTGCGACCGTAGCAGCAGCTCGGTTCCGGACTGGAGCGCCTAGAACCGCTGGGGCAAATAAAAGTGGCCCAGAGAAAAGAGTTCCAAAGAACACAGCAGAGGAAAGGCATTACAGTACTAACCTGACTAGAGCAGATGTTAAAAGTGACCATCATTCATCTGCTGGCTCTTTTGGGCCCTGGTCAGCAAGTTGCTGAAGGCAGATCACAGCTGTACTGCTGGAGGTGCTGCAGCCTCATCCGAAATGATCCGCTGCAGTTCTTGAAGACTGTGAGGGTTGTTGCGATTCACCTAAGATTTAAGGGCGCCCAACACAACACTGATAGATCAGGTGACCTGGTTGGCCGGGTAGGACCGCGACAAGACTGACCTCTGCTAACAACTCTGTCATGCTTGAAGACTGAGTAAATGAGCTACATGGTTCGACCGGCTGTATGGATAGTTGCTTCATCCTGTTGAAGGTAACTATAGTCTTTTCCTTTTCCGTTAATGCTGCCATAGATCGTTTCAAAATGTTGGCAATGTAACGTGCCGAAGTCAGTATCTGATGTAAGGAAACAGGACCAATAATGCGACGTAGATACTGTACACAAACCCCAACCTTCCGAGCATGCAATGGTGTTTGTGGAAGTTATATGGATTAACCATTGCCCACAACCTGTGAGTTGACAGAACCACTCAGGTGAAACCAGGCATGATAAACTTTCAGTGTAAGAATTTCAGTATCTGAAGATAATAATTTCAAGCAGCGATTTGCTGCATTATGCAACATATCGCAATTGCAGTTAGCTTTAGGTGTATTTCAGTATTCTGAAACGCAGAGCAGGTGTGACCATAATGAAATTAATATGAATGGAATTCTGAAAATACCGAACCAGTCATACTTCAATATCGAACATGAGGCTGAAATACCGCAGTCCGATAAAAAAACCGAAAGCCTGGCTACCAACTCGGGAGCTGCAGTCCGCAGGAATAATAAAAAAAAATGTTTCAGAACAGTTTACGCCACTGCACAATATTAATGAGTTGTCGCAGATTTCGGATATGGAGCGATTCTGCGCCATTGTCTCCACCGACCAGCCTCTCCACAAGATTACTAGCTTTGAATACGCCAGATTCACGACACTACAGGATTGATGCTTAGACTGATCACTGATCAGTACTTCTCCAAGAATAGGCTGCTTTGTATCAGAATAGATTATGTATGGTAAACTACATTATTGACCTACGTCATTATTACGTGAGATAGAGCCCTGATTTCAAGACTTATTTTGTCATGACCGAATATTATAAATGCAAGGGCTATTAGGAAAGGAAGGTCGGTTAGGTCGCGTAATGAACACGACAGTGAAAATCCGAGGAAGCTCTTCACAGATGTGTTGAGCAATGTCTCTAGAATGTATGTCGATAGCATGGCTTCGCTTTTTTAAATTCTGAACAACAGGAGCACATGAAGATGCCTAGAACAAAAGCGTTTCTCGTCAGGTACGGATGCCCACTGCGAGGTTTCGCCTGATTTCATGCAGCCCCATATAATGTACCTGTCATGAAGTTCCTTCTTCATGACAATTCTCGGCCGTGCATTGCTTGGCACCAGAGGATGTTCCTGCGGCGTTTTCGATGGGAAGTGTTTGATCATCCACCACGCTTGGCTGGCTCTGATATTCAGTTCTGCTCACAAGAGCCTCTGGGTATGTAGACAACATTTTGGCACAGACGAAGAACTGAAGCAGCTCGAAAGTGTAGCAAACTGTTGCAAATGAAATATTTTTTTATTTTCACTGTGCTTTCCATTTCGCGACCCATCGTGCCTTGCTATCTGAATAGTCCTCCTACGTAAATAAATTCAATAGAGTTGTATCAAATCTTCTTGCTTTGAAAAATTCGTGAGTAGAACTACATGGAATAACAGCCAATTTGCACAGAAACATGCCTTCGAACAAATATTATTTTGTTTCAAAGTGATTGTTTAATTTAATTTAATCTGAATGTTGGTACTAAACAAATATAGAATGTAGTTTGCTTATACTTGTACATTATTACTGTGTGTTGATCACTTCATGTGCAGTATTTCAGCATTTGTCAAACAGTTGATATTTCATAATGAGTTTCAGTACTTGAAAAGTTTTAATTTTCTGATATAGATAATTCATCTAAAAATAAATTTGCGAAGGTAAGTGTTAGTGTGCTACGACATCTACGTACTGTCTTGTTCAAGGTCATTTCAGTGTTACCGTGATCATTACTGATAGGACAACTACCTCGTTTTAAAGCGTGATTTGCCAATGGATTGTTTTTTCGTTCAGTCTTCTTTTTTCAGTTGAATGTAACAACCAAATGAAACTAGCCAATGTGGTAAAGTCAGCTACATGAATATTTTTACTCACTAGACGTGTTTCAGTGGTTTCACTTAATGTGATACAACCAACTGAGGCGACTCTCGCAGCTACATAATTTATAAGAACGTTTTCACTCTGTCCCCAGGTTTGAGTGATTTCACTTACACTGGTGTGATCATGTTCGACAATGCCGGACATACCGTCATATAGCTGGAGGTGGTGTAGATTGGCTTCCACCTCCGCTCACAAAAATATTTAAAAAATGCAACAATAAATTCTGTAAGTGTCTCAGATGAGTGTAGGATAATATAAACAGCAGCAGAAGTGGGATAACGGGAGTAGGATTCGTTATGAATATAAGGTAGGGGAGAGAGTGTGTTACTGTGAACAGTTCACTGGTTGGGTTATTCGTATCAGAATCGACAGCAAACCAACACCGACAACAATAGTTCAGGAATACATACGACGTCGCAAGCTGAAGATGAAAAGATAAAAGAAAGTAACTGAGGATATTGAAAGGGGAATACAGTACGCAAAGGGAGATGAAAGTCTAATAGTCACGGGGAATGGAATGCAGTTGTAGGGGAGGAGTAGAAGAAAATTGAGCCGTGTGCGGCTCGCGTTGATGCCGTTCATAGCTTGGCATCTTGTAATAACGATAGTGGCGTCTCGGTTTCTTAGTGTGTTCACTGGCGTCACTATGTTTGCTCGCCTTGTCTATCTGTGAGCGGCAGCAGCTGCGCTTATCGATAGCGCGTACTGTGGTACCATCTTTGGAGCGGCCTCTAGTATTTCGAGGTCGTCGTGTGTTGGGGGAAGATGAGTTGGGACGGAGCAGCAGTGAGGGCCAGGCAGCCAGTACTCGCCCGACCGCTGGCGACACATATGCGCTGTTCGACGGAAGGATGTGGTTTCAAGAGCGCACGACCACGTCAAGGACCGGATTCAACGAGTTTTATTTGAATCGACGGTGACATTCGAGTAGTGCAACTTTCACCTGTGTGTGTCTGTCCGCCCGTCGAAGTGCCCTCAAGGCAATAAGTTGACAGTTGACGATTTATACTGGGATGTTTTCCATGCCTGACTTGAGAGGGGACGATCCCCCCCGAGTCCTTTTGTATTCCCCTCCTCTGCCTACCCCACTCCGTGTCGCGTCTGCCCAGCGCCCCCCACCCCTCTTATGGGTCCTCATCCTCCATCAGCTCCTTTCCCGGCTCCTCTCCCCTTTGCTTTTACTCTCCTTTCCCCCCTTTTTTATTTTCTCATCATCTGTCCAGTTTCCCCCCACCTGCTCTAGGCTGTGGTATGTCACATTTGCCAACTTTTTAGTGCAGTGTTCCAGTGACTGTTCAGTGCTGTTCGTCTTTCTCGTATTGCGAACAGAAACCATGCTGTCGCTAAGTGTGAATTTTATGTCTTTTGCGAACAGAAACCAGACTGTCGCCGTGTTTTTTTTAATTGTCTGTCTATTGTTTTACCTGTCTGCTTCGTATGTATTTTATTAGCATTATCATCCCTCTGTTCTTTGTTTTAAGTTCCACGATTTCTTTTCGCCATGTTACTCTTGAAGTCTCCGATTTTATCGCCTGTTTTTATTATTTATTCTCTTCATATTTCTAACAAAGTCTGTAGGCTGAAGAGCGGCATACTAAGCTGCTGCCAGCCCGCCCCCTTCGGGGAGAATTGAAATTCAATAAAGAAAAAAAAAGAGGGGACGATCGTTGGTTGGTCGTTCGGTCGGTCGTCGCAGCGGATGACGTGCATTTGATTTTCCGACCGCTTCTGGCTTCTCTGTGTTGTACCGGTGATCGGACGTTAGGCGGATTGGTTAGTCGGCCGGTCGGCACTTAAGCTACCCCTAGTGTGAGTTGCCATCCTGTTACGTGAGTAAAACTCATGGCTGTCTGTCTCACCGCTTACACAGCTGCAGTCACCTTCCTCAGGTCGATCCAGGGAGCACTGTCTGTGGATCACTCCGTCTTATTTGGACAGGTTGTCCTAATTTTTTGTAATTTACCCTAATGTTTTAACGTGTTATTGCCTTCCCTCGTGCCAATGCTCGCTTAAGTGTAGCAGTTCATCAATATTTTGAAAGGATGCACTGCTATGGTGCATACAGTGTTAAAATATATAGATAAGTACATGTACAATAGATAAAAATTTGGATTCATTTCTTAATTACAGATACCAACATAAGAGAATGTAAAATTATTCGTTTTTGTATCGGATTTTTGTCAGCTGGGAGGATTTGAACGTTGCTGATTGCATAAAAGTAACGTCAATTCAGAGGCAGCTGACAGTTTTGTTTGTTTCGTTTGGATAACACATTGCTTATTTACGAACAACAGAAGTTTATAAATTCACACGAATATTAACATGTCCATAATTCTGTTTACTTGTACGTGTATTAGCTTGTACATTTCAGTGTTCAATGGTGTGCACTGCTTAGATGTCCGGTGACATTCGCATTTTACTGCTGGCGCGTCCACGGCTTAGTTCAGAAGTCACCGTTGGACGTGGCACACTGTGTTTGTGTGAGGTGAGATTTTCTCAGCGAAGATTGCCGTTGGAGACGCGTTTTAAGTTCCAGTGCAGTGGAATCAATCGACACCCCTTCGGTAGCATACCCCATTGGAGGTGGCAGCAATTTTTCCACGAGCTAAGTGTACACCTTTGTGTCAGGTGGAAATGCTGTTGATTTGTCTTAATGTTCCTTTAGCACTCCTCCAGGGATCGGGGTTACGCACAATGCACTAATTCTCTGCCCCAGCACACTACTGGTCACTGTTTATCACATACACATCACTAGCTGGTTTTCTATAATATAAGTTTAGATGCTCTCGTACATGATTTTTTATTTACTATGGGCTTTTATACTTACAAATTGTCTGTCCAAGTTATTTTACGTACTAAATTCCTTTTTAATCAGTCACATATCTTACAAATTTCAAATATCTTATTTTCTGCATTTTATAACACGACTTAGAGTCTGGGAGTAGGATTTATATATCATGAAGTTAATATTTAATTTACTAATTTCACATAAAAGCCAGTTCAGAGAAAAGTCACTTCAGCACATCACCGTATTAGGTACAGGAGTGCAAAATAGCCAAGTACCTACTTCTCGAAACGATACAAGTACAGGACAAATAGATGCTCTTGCAAAAATACCAGAAAGAATACCTGTAGTTCCAAGTTTCGTCACAGCAGTACACTACCATTCATGTTGCTTAGTAGTACTTTGTATGTGTGTACTACTGATGCTTACTTTGTGAACAGGCTAGTACGTTACATAGATGCGTGTGTGAGTGTGTTGTGTTTGGATGGTACACGGCAACCGGTGCAGTGTATCCGTACAAATTTTCATTTACTATCAGTTTATCATTCTCTGGCATTTTGCTGTTCCCTCAGTTTTATCAGTCCATGACCATCTTTTACTCTCTAGACAAAATAAATGTCATAGTATTAAAATGCGTTGAAGAAAGAAGGTATTCAGCAATGTGTAGGCCTGAGATACATCTTTACACTCAGAGAAAACAAGCTTACATATATACAGGAGGAAATACTTAGCATAATAAAAAACATAGAAAAACCGTACACAAAAATGAGTTGGTGTTACTGTACATATTCTTCAAATTAATCCTTTGTTCGTATGTAAATGTGTAATACCAATTCCAAGTAGTGTAGATGTTGTAGCATAATACAGTAATATTGTGCTGTTTAATAATTGGTATGGAACGAAACGCTGGTAGAGTGAGCAGAGACCAAAAAATATTTTTAACTGCTTCTTGGTGTTTGTATACGGGAAATTACTGATTGCGCTAATTTTATCTGGATCTGATCTTATTCCTTGTGAACATGTTATACAGCCCAAAAATTTAATTTCCACTCTTGCAGACCTATATTTTTGTAAACTTGTCGTTACTCTCGCTTGTGAATAGTTCTCTAGTGTTCATTCTAGACTGTGTAAGTCTTCTTACCTAATATTTGTTACTATGAGACAGTCGTCAACATGCAGTGTTACATTTTCTAGCAATTCTGGACCTAGTACAGCATCTAAGGTAGTGATAAAAGGTCCAGAACTAACATTAAGTCCAAAAGGTAAGACACAAAACTGATAACTCCCACCACCAACAATAAAGGCTGGGTATTTTCCACATTCAGCCGTTAATTTTTCGTGCCAGTACGAACTTTTTAAATCAATACTTGTACGGTATTTGACACCAAGGAATTCTTATAACTGCTCATTAAGGTATCTAGGTATTGTGTGTAGAGATAAAATTGTCTTATTTATGGCTAATACAAGATGAATACTTCCGTTAGGTTTGGTATCACTAATAATGAACTATAATATGGTGATACAGATGGTTGTTATGTTCCACTCTGGCATTTGTTTGATCTGATCTCTCACTGCTGCCCACTTTGACCAGGGTAACATAGATGTGTTGTGGAAAAACAGATAATGGGGGCAAACCTCCGTATTGTAAATATAGGTATTAATAACGCCTAGTTTTTGTTTAAATACCTGTAAATAGCGTAGAAATGAATCATATAGATTACCTTGGTATTTCTTTGTAGTTTCAATCACTTTATCACTTCCGAGTTCCTATAAGTCTGATATCTTTTATTACGGAATGGCTAATATAATAGCTGACATTATTGTCTGAGATCTGTATACGGTAGCTCTGCTGTACTTTCCATGTCCATGAATCGCAGTGACTACAGTGTAACTATTGTCTTTGAATAAAAGTGTCATTTCTGTCGTTTAATTGTGTATTTATTCCAGTTCTCTTCTGTACTATACTCTAGCAGTTCTTTCCACGTATGGTACAAGTTTCAGTGCGCTATGTTACTTGACGGTGACACATAATATGAAAGTTACTCTCGTCCTTAAGTTTTGCATACCAGTGTGTATATGTATTGTAAGTAGCCTGTTTGTATGTTGCCAGCGGTATAGACTGTGTTAATGTCGCTGACAGAGCTCTGCGCCCTGGGCAAGAGATTCTGTGGTTTGACGGACTAGCAGTTAGCGAGTGGACAGAGAAGTGTATGGACATGTTTTTCTTAGTGGAGACTCTGTGTTGGTAGGACATGCATTGTAAAGTGAGATGAAATAATGTGTTTATAAGAAAATACTCAAGGAAATGATGAGGATATATGTATGGTGGGTAATGTTTGGGCAGTGGAATTATTGACAAGTACATTATTTTTGTCACGTGAATAAGGTAAAAATTTGTAAATACATTGTGCGCTCTTCAACAAAATTTTTCTTTTGCTAAACATATGCCTCCTAGTAGTTAGGGTCTACAGTAGTTAGAATCTTTTTATTTAGCTGGCTGTTGTTGCTAGTTGCTGTAATTACTGTAGTTCGTGCTATGAAGATTCTCTGTGAGGTAAGTGGCTTTTGAAAAAGAATGTGCTTTCCACTATCCGGATTCGTGAATGAAATGAGTTTAGGCTATTAACAGAGTTGGAGGTAGTTTCATATTTATTTAATTTCATATATTTTGGATTGGTATTATTGTTAGGATTTCTTGAAATTCAGGACCATTCTCATGTATTAATTAGTGGAAGTCATGTTGTCAATGTATAGCAGTCAGACTGCGTTGGGCTTGTATATTGTGGATAATAAATCAATAGGTTAAGTCTGAGTTGTCTTTGTCAGGGAAAATTTTGTAGGTCAGTGTTTAATAAAAAAAATAAAAAAATTAAGAGTTAGTTTCAGTAAACTTTTTCAGCCTTTCCGGCTATACATGAACCATGATCAGTGTTACTAAATGTCTTAGAGAACAAATAACGTGTTTTATTTCAAGAAGTGAATAAAACGTATATATTTAAACTTATGTGTTTATTTACTTACATACGAATATTTTGTCCTTTTGTTATTAAATATGGGTTTTTGGATGGTTTTAAAACTTAATAGCTTACGTTTCAATAAAAGAACAATACCTTTTATTATTCAGACTTACTGAAGACCTCTCTCCCTTCTCGCTGGTTTGCACCCATCACCGATTTCAGTGTATGATGAGGTGACGTGAACAGAAACAGCTAAATATGGATGAGCCAGTCGCCATGAAATACACTCACATCTGCAACAAAAAAGTCTGCATATATAATTGAAATAAAGGTCGCCTGTCGACTCAAAACCACAGCTCGCTGTTGTTATATTAGACTTCCTTTTTCCGAACCTTTCTCTCCGAATTTCTTTCCACTCGATTTTCTTTTATCGAATATTTATATACTGATACAGTTTCACTTCTGTTTCTGACTTTATAACGGTCGATGCGTTTCGTTTTCATCATTGGACAATAACGGTGAAAATCTCTCTCCGAAACCCTTGCTGCTGTGTTAATGCGAACTGTACTTGGCCGCTAGAAAGCACTGGTCTGGGGGCACCTTGTCTTCTGTGGGCTGCGAGACGTGTTTTACGGCTCATTATTTCCTCGACCGTTAATGAGCCTGCACTGTGAGCCAAGTTTATGCCTTTATCCATCTCGCCCTGCTGCTCGCGGCTCCCCCTAACATGGCCACGTCTGATTAGAAATTCCAACTCTGAGGACGTCGTCTCCCGAAAAGGTCAAGTAAGAAGTAACGTACTAAGATAGTTTGTTGCCACATATGCGTGAATTAAAGCGTGAGAAAAACGATATTTTGTTTTAATACCGTTTGATTTCCTCAAGACGTTACAGAAGTACTGTTCACACTCCGCCTACAGAACAGGCATTAGGTTATGTAATCTGCTCAAGTTCTGACAGAATTTAAAGAGCAAAAAACCTGCATCTAACCCCGTATTGCTACTTACATATCCAGCTTCATTGAAAACAGATTTGTGTGGAATGGCTCTGAGCACTATGGGACTTAACTGCTGAGGTCATCAGCCCCTAGAACTTAGAACTACTTAAACCTAACTAACCTAAGGACTGTAGCGCCTAGAACCGCTCGGACACTTCGGCCGGCTAGATTTGTGTGTTGCTGACGTCACTAAATGACGCTCGAATATTCTGTAACTAAGCGTTGTTCAGATATACGACTCCTCCGGGACGCAGTGAATCGACATCCTGACAATCAGGCGCGAAATAGGGCTGACTCCAAAATGGAGATAAGAATCGATCTCCAATTTCTGGACACATAGTGATCTTCCTCTTTCAAGAAATTGAAAATGCTGTATATACCCTATTCGCGAACTGTAGCGTTTATAAGATTAAATTACATACATCGCTTGAAAACCGGATTTCTTCATTAATGAAGACAGAATAATTTCTGGCATCTTTGGTTCACTTCTCTGCAGTTTGTGTAGGAAACAATAAGTAAAATCAACTATAATTTAAATACGACTTTTACTTTACCCTACCTGTGTTAACTCAATATATTGAGACTTATTAAAATGTTACAGTGGAAGATACACTCAGAACTGTAACATTTTGTGCGGTCAAACTGGATTTGTGAATATGTAGACAATCCAACAACGTAGACAAAAAGAGCTGATCAGGAGATTATTTGGTGTCAAAACAATGTCTGCTAACAATTCAGCTGTTCTGCCCACACCTTCTCTACCGTGTTTACGTCCAGGCGACACTGACTATTCTCTTCATTTGTATTTCTTGCAACAATAGATAAACTCTTCTTTTTTAAACAAAAATCCCTTCACGGACAATGAATTTGTAATTACTGCAGGCGACACCTTCAGGTCGAAAGCAGTCCTTCTACAACGTACACATCACATTTTTGGTGATTACCGTTGTTAGTGAAACTGCTTTGAAAATGTTATTTGGACCTAATTTCTTACCAAAAAAGCACTAACGACTTGTCAGAATCATCACTCTGGTAGAACCTTGTTCCAGTTTTTCTCAAAGATTTTTTGGTACATGAAACTGGAAACGTTGTTCATGTAGGGGAGTGCTGGGCTGCAAGTTCCGATTTTTAGTTAACCTAAAAATTTGTTAAGAATACTTCATTTTAGTATTCATGCTATGCAATCAAAATTAACTTATATATGTAACTTTACTATTGAAGCAGTTATTTGGGTCATTTGTTGTGAAATTTTTTTAGTAAAACTGTTTTAATGCCTAAAGTTCTGAAATAACAACTTTCCCCTACTTGGGGCAAATTGTTTACAAGTTTGGGTAAGTTGTTACCATATTTGTTGAAGCTATTATTTGTGAAATAAAAAACAATAAATGATTAAACTACGTCTGTTTATTTAAGTAATAATCAACAATGTCGTACGAATCATCATGCATACATTTGTATGTTATATAACCAGTAACTATAATTTGTACTTAAATAATTATTAACCAGGTAGTAATTAACAGCTTACCAAATAATTTGTAACTACTCAGCCTTAATAATTCAGTCTTCAATCATATTGGCCTTGTCTTAGGCTGAAAATATCTATCATATTGACGTCATAGGCAGAAAACATATATACTTATAATTCATAAATCATCAAAAAATATGTCACAATCGAAGCTCGGGCATAGATAGGTTAATAAGGCTTGATTCTGCCTACATCTGGAATGCGCCCATTTCTTGAAACTGAGGCCATTATTCCCCAGAACAGGGATTAGAGTAACTGTCACAGCACAATACACAATAATACTCTAAACTGTCCTCTTCACTCTCAGACCTTTCACTACTCGTTTGCAGAACCTGTCGTTTAACAGACTTCCCCTTCCCTTTTCCTTTTCCATTTCCTTGTGTTGTTTTACCTTTCCTTTTTCCTTTATTTTTTCTGACTTTTTCATTGTTGATGTTCAATTACCTTTTCTTGCTTTGCTCTTCTGAAAAGGCTTGTTTTACTGGAGCATTGGTTGAAATAGCGGATTTTCTAAGAAGTCTCTTATTTGTTCCAATACTTGGCGGTGCTTTCGGAAAAGTACGTACTGCTTCTGGAGAGAAACGGACTTGATCTTCGAGTTGTTCTTCTATGATACCAGAAGATGCAGGCGTATTAACAACCCCTGATGGCCCTGGCGCAATAACGATCTGTCTTGTATCTGTATCAACGTTTACAATTCACTGTCAAGTGAAATGCCTAAAGCCACATCTAATGTGTTTACTAAAGCTAAAGGGCGATCTTTAACGTACGATGGAGCATAGTCGTTTTCTGTAAAAACGTTGGGGTCATAAGGCCAAATGCCAGCTTTTCTGAAAGCGCTCATTACGTTTATGGGAGTCACTGCACGAGGTAGCGCGTATCTAACAATTTCTGAAATCTCACATATCGACATTGTCTTGCCAGGGATATTGCATTGCCAATTGTCCTGAGCCTTTCCACAATAGCTTTTGAAAGGTGCATTTACTCCAACAGCCAACCGCTGTAGGCGATGTGTACAGTGAGTCGGAAATTACAGCATTATAATTGAGTTACATTTCGCTTTTTGCACCACATTCATATCAGTATGAGGTTGGTGATTATCAAGCAACAACAAAATCGGATCTGCAGATGATGGTTTAGTATGTTTGATAAAATGATCCATATACACTCCTGGAAAAGGAAAAAAAAACACATTGACACCGGTGTGTCAGACCCACCATACTTGCTCCGGACACTGCGAGAGGGCTGTACAAGCAATGATCACACGCACGGCACAGCGGACACACCAGGAACCGCGGTGTTGGCCGTCGAATGGCGCTAGCTGCGCAGCATTTGTGCACCGCCGCCGTCAGTGTCAGCCAGTTTGCCGTGGCATACGGAGCTCCATCGCAGTCTTTAACACTGGTAGCATGCCGCGACAGCGTGGACGTGAACCGTATGTGCAGTTGACGGACTTTGAGCGAGGGCGTATAGTGGGCATGCGGGAGGCCGGGTGGACGTACCGCCGAAATGCTCAACACGTGGGGCGTGAGGTCTCCACAGTACATCGATGTTGTCGCCAGTGGTCGGCGGAAGGTGCACGTGCCCGTCGACCTCGGACCGGACCGCAGCGACGCACGGATGCACGCCAAGACCGTAGGATCCTACGCAGTGCCGTAGGGGACCGCACCGCCACTTCCCAGCAAATTAGGGACACTGTTGCTCCTGGGGTATCGGCGAGGACCATTCGCAACCGTCTCCATGAAGCTGGGCTACGGTCCCGCACACCGTTAGGCCGTCTTCCGCTCACGCCCCAACATCGTGCAGCCCGCCTCCAGTGGTGTCGCGACAGGCGTGAATGGAGGGACGAATGGAGACGTGTCGTCTTCAGCGATGAGAGTCGCTTCTGCCTTGGTGCCAATGATGGTCGTATGCGTGTTTGGCGCCGTGCAGGTGAGCGCCACAATCAGGACTGCATACGACCGAGGCACACAGGGCCAACACCCGGCATCATGGTGTGGGGAGCGATCTCCTACACTGGCCGTACACCACTGGTGATCGTCGAGGGGACACTGAATAGTGCACGGTACATCCAAACCGTCATCGAACCCATCGTTCTACCATTCCTAGACCGGCAAGGGAACTTGCTGTACCAACAGGACAATGCACGTCCGCATGTATCCCGTGCCACCCAACGTGCTCTAGAAGGTGTAAGTCAACTACCCTGGCCAGCAAGATCTCCGGATCTGTCCCCCATTGAGCATGTTTGGGACTGGATGAAGCGTCGTCTCACGCGGTCTGCACGTCCAGCACGAACGCTGGTCCAACTGAGGCGCCAGGTGGAAATGACATGGCAAGCCGTTCCACAGGACCACATCCAGCATCTCTACGATCGACTCCATGGGAGAATAGCAGCCTGCATTGCTGCGAAAGGTGGATATACACTGTACTAGTGCCGACATTGTGCATGCTCTGTTGCCTGTGTCTATGTGCCTGTGGTTCTGTCAGTGTGATCATGTGATGTATCTGGCCCCAGGAATGTGTCAATAAAGTTTCCCCTTCCTGGGACAATGAATTCACGGTGTTCTTATTTCAATTTCCAGGAGTGTATTTCACGAACTTCGTAGCTGTCATCCATCGTGAACTGTTTCCTGCGCCGACAGATTCCAGTGGCCCGCCTTTTATAAACAAACCCTTGTATTTAAGTCTTGGGAAAATAAACGTGGGAGGAAAAGCATGACCTAATGCATTTACTGTCAGTTCCATTGTAACCAATGTCCATCGTTCAGCAGATACTATGGCTCCAACTTGTTTCATTCCCATACTTGGCTATAATTTTCCTCGGCTTTAGCACTGTGGTAATGCCTATTTCATCTAAATTATATATTCTTGAAGGCGTAAATTTATATTTATCCAACACTGTGCTCAGCTTTGTAACAAAATTCGGTAACATTGTGTTTGATAAATGATGTCGCCCTGCTGGCACTCGTTGACTCCGGTGTTCCTATTGACAGGTGAGGATGTCTTTTTAAATACCAGTCAGTCAGTCTGGACCAGCTTTTTTATTTTCGTGCCACGGTGGTGGAATATAGCGGCATTGAAATAACGGACGGAGCAAGGAGTACATCAAAATAAGACTAGCAATGGCAAAAAGGGCGCTCCTGGCCAAGAGAAGGCTACTAATATCAAATATCGGCCTTAATTTGAGGAAGAAATTTCTGAGAATGTACGTCTGGAGTTCAGCATTGTATGGTAGTGAAACATGGACTGTGGGAAAACCGGTACAAAAGAGAAAAATGTTCAACTGTGTGTGAAATCTTATGGGACTTAACTGCTAAGGTCATCAGTCCCTAAGCTTACACACTACTTAACCTAAATTATCCTAAGGACAAACACACACATGCCCATTGCCCGAGGGAGGACTCGAACCTCCGCCGGGACCGGCCGCACAGTCCATGAGTCCAGCGCCTTAGACCGCTCGGCTAATTCCACGCGGCTACAAAAGAGAACAGAAGCATTTAATATGTGGTGCTACAGATGAATGTTGAAAATTCGGTGGACTCATAAGGTAAGGAATGAGGAGATTCTACGCAGAATCGGAGAGGAAAGGAATATGTGGAAAACACTGATAAGGAGAAGGGACAGGATGATAGGACATCTGCTAAGACATGAGGGAATGACTTCAGTGGTACTAGAGGGAGGCGTAGAGGGCAAAAATCGTAGAGGAAGGCAAAGATTGGAATACATCCAGCAAATAATTGAGGACGTAGGTTGCAAGTGCTACCCTGAGATGAAGAGGTTAGCACAGGAGAGGAATTCGTGGAGGGCCCCATCAAACCACTCAGAAGACTGATGAAAAAAAAAAAAAATATCAGTGCACATTCGTACGCAAACTTTTTGACTTAGAAGATCAAGGAAAATTGAAGCATATTGCAACAGATATTCTAACTTATCTTCCTGTTCTTCAGTAAAGATCAATCTTACATTTTTGTAACCAGTCGCGATATTTTCCATCCCAGATCTTAGTCTTTTGACAAATCTGTATCAAGTCATATGACAACTGTCAAATTCTTTGGCAAAAGTTTTTATTTTCCTGCGCTCGTTGAGAATTGCATCTGCTGCATTTTGCAACTCCTGTGACACGGAACCTCGTGTTGTTTTTCGGGTATTCGTCCTCATACTACAAAAGAAAAAAATAACGATATTTATATCCCATTGCTGGTACAAATGAATTGGGGAAATTTGTTCCGAGGTCACAACGTGCCCCCGAAAAACGGAACATCCAGCCCCAATCACACATGTTGAAATAAAAGCAAGATATTGGTTACTTTACAAAACACAACTAATTTACGTATTGTGTACCAAAACAATAGATAAATCCTTACAATAAAATACCGAAACACTAAAGGCTATTCGTTAAAATACCAAATACGAAAATATTTACTTACGTGAACCAGCGACACACGTGTTGTCGTTCCGATGTTCCGGGGACCACCAGCCTGTTTACAATGGCTGCCATCGGTGCGATGTAGCGTTTCATTTCACGACGTGTTTACTTCATATTCATATCTCTTTCCCTCGTGGAGTTATTTCAGTCGGAACAACTTACCTCCGTAATTTCTATCCCCGCTCTCCCCTGCAACGATGCACAAGGATATTCATATACCAATGTGACTCATATCCATGTTTCACGTTCGTGAGTTTATTCTGGCCGTTTATACTGATCAAAGAATAAGCTTGATGGTTTGGCCATTTTCTACAGCAGTTACAGATATATATTTAAAAGGCCTTTTGCTTGCTGAATTTATAAAACATAAACGGATTTTCTTCTGAATAGAACCTTTAGTTTCCCAAACGAATTCCAAGCAATTTTTACGCTTCAGTATATTTCTTTACACGTCCATGAGCTTGAACTTTCCAGTTCTCCAAAGTAATCAAATCGTCAACTGTTTCTATAGTTTCACCATTAATTATTATTATTTTGCCTCAGGCCTACCATATTTGTTGTAATTCGTTCTTCCAGATACGAAACTAGCAAATAAATGTCGTCAGCTTTTTAAAAATACAAAACGCATATTTCGCCTTCAGGTAGATTACGTATCGTCTCTTCATATCTCCATGAGCAGAACATTGACCTACACAAGGTACCAATATGGCATAAATGTGAGGTACCATCTCGCTGTCATTAGGCATGCATCACTGAAAGAGACAAATGTCTGTCGTCAAGGAGTTTTGTTTGCAAAGAGTTATACGATAGATGTTATTTATGCACTGCAGAGCCTAATAGGCGTTTTAAGCTCTTCCAACTTGATTAAAACACTGTGGTGCACTGGGACTCACACCCGAAACAGATCATACAGCTTGAGCTTTTCAGACACACCCTCACAGCTTACTTCTGCCAGTACCTTTTCCTACTTACAGCTTCAAGGAAGCTATCCTGCATACTTTGAAGGACTAACAATCCTGGATGAGAGGAGGAATGATTTAGCTACAGAGTATTGGCTGTTTCCAACTAAGTCGAAAGAATCCTTGCGCACAAAAAGCAAGATTCCTTGTCTGGCCAAGGACTTAATGTGCCATGAAGTTCAAAATCGTGCACACTTCTCTACGTGAAAAGCTCATTCTAGTAACGTTATATTGAAGGCCATCAAAACTGTATTTCAATGAAGGTGGCATGCCAAACAGTCCAATAGGTGCCACGGAGTGGCCTCGCGGTTTGAGGCGCCCTGTGACGGATTGCGCAGCTCCTCCCTCCGGAGGTTCGAGTCCTCCCTCGCGCATGGGTGTGTGTGTGTGTGTGTGTGTGTGTGTGTGTGTGTGTGTGTGTGTTGTCCTTAGCGTAAGTTAAAGTTAGCTTAAGTAGTGTGTAAGTCTAGGGACCGATGACCTTAGCAGTTTGGTCCGTTAGGAATTAACACACATTTGAAGTCCAGTAGGCACATGCTACATTCTTGTGTTATGTGGCTGTTTATGTTCAAACTGTCACATAATCGGTTTTTACTTCTCCTTTCCTATTGATTCGGTGAGGCGTCTTATTATTTTTGTTGCAGTATGTGGCCTTTAGGTTGCCTGCATAAGGGAAGTTAACAGTA
Source organism: Schistocerca cancellata (assembly GCF_023864275.1). Lineage (NCBI taxonomy): Eukaryota > Metazoa > Arthropoda > Insecta > Orthoptera > Acrididae > Schistocerca > Schistocerca cancellata. Next base: position 575,762,164 of record NC_064626.1, read on the forward strand.
GATTCATAAAGATGTTTGGCACATAAAGCCATTCTTTGCACAGGTACAGAATAGGGGAAAATAGTCTGCCATATCCACACGGTTAGAGTGCCCAGAAGGCTAGGCAACTCATCCTAGAAAGTGCATTGTGTGAGAAGCAAAACAAAAAATAAAAAAAATAAATAAATAAAAAATAGGAATTCTTTTAGGTACATAAGAATGTGAAAACATGGGAACAGCCATTGAGCTATGGCGCACCTGTTGGAATGTTTATTCAAATTCTAATAAGGGATTTCCTGATTAGTTCATAGTAATTATTTCGGCAGAAGGGATAAGTTCCAGCACATATGGAATGCAGGGCTTTTGGTTGGGCATGGCTGAAAACCTGTCATGTAGTGCAAGAGTTTCGCCTTTTGCCCGTATCATACCTTATTAGTTCACCATGACAGAATTCAAAAGAATAGGAAATTGCTAAACTCTTTTATGAAATTATGATTTATGTAAACTCACAGGGTGTCCTGAAACTACCCGTTGAGAGTCAAATATTAGCAGAACAAACTAAGTTTCGAAACATACTTCACTTACGGACACCGCAGGCGACACTCGTTTCAGGGATGTCTCCAACTTAAAGTGGAATACAGAGGCTGAGCTGAACTTAGAGCCAGTACTACAGGTGTCTTCTACGCTAGCACAGCTTAATAACTGAAAACAGTCAAGATGAGGCAATGTGAAGTTAGTTAATTTGCATCAAGGTTTCATTTTGCAGACCTAATTTTCACAGGCAGCTAGTTGCATCCATCACATACTTTGTCATTAAGTATTGGTCTTTGTTCATGCTTTTCTGGTTTCTTTTCTTTAAAGCACTAACCTCTTTTGCTATCATTGGCCATACTTTTTCAGGGTTTTATTCTTCTCCTCTTGCACCCACCTAGCCATGCCATAGTTCATATTTATAATCCCTTGTCCAATTATTAAATGTTTACGTATTTGATTCAGTGTATAAAAATTTTGTTTGCTTTCTTATTGCAATAAACCAAATTGTTATAGTCACCACTACTTTCCTTTCATAGGTAGAGGGCTCCCTTCACTGACATGTTCTTGTGAGATGTGGTACCCACACTTTCATGCTTAATTAGGCCACACCTAGCAAATTCCATTTAGGAACATGTTTTTCGTTGTATACCTTGTTTATTTTATATTTAGATGTGCTTATAGAGAGCTCTAATTTTTTGTAGATCGTCAGGGATGAGATACATAGCATCTTAGGGGTGTGATAAACAGCTCAACTGGCACAAAATACCTGGGTAGGCAGATGATGAGCGTTTCAGTGCAAGAACGAAAACTAGGTTGTAATAACATTTATTCTATAAGAAAAGGTCACACAGCAAGCTTCTCATTCAGAAATATCATCTGAATATGGTTGTTTGTGAGAATATCGCGATATGCATAATCTAAGAAGGGGAAACGTTTACCAGCACATGTTGGAATTCGAGATTGGCAGGATAGTGGCGTCTCATTCATCGATCAGCGTATCACGACTGTCATGCAGGCAAGAGGGTCAATGGATTCAAGAGCGCCATGCTTGGCACCGTGTAGTGTATGAGTGAACCTGTGCAACTACTGCCCAAGAAGAGGACATATTGTTCAGTTGCCTGTGCAAGACCATACAGCCATATCACGAACCCTGAGCTAGGAAGTGCACTTGTCTGCAGCAAGGCAAGTGTCCACACGAATAGTATGATGATCCTTGGAGAACCACGGACTGTTAGCATGTTTGCCATCGTTGCAGCTTCCCTTGATGGAGCAGCTGAAACAGTGGAATTCCCAACGACAATATTGCACATGTGAGTGACACCACATGGCCTTTAACAAGAGTCCCGGTTCAGTATACAGCATTCTGATATCCATATGTGGAGCCTCTAAGAGGAACTAAAGTTGACAAAATTAATTTCGCTATAGTCATACGAACTCAGCAGCTGGCCTAATGGTACGATCAGCTGCTGTGTACACAACAGGATCCCCTGTGATTCTCAATAATCTGAATAGGAGCCATTACATTTCTAATTTGTTAAGGATGGTGGCTGCGCTGTATATTTCAATAAGGTAATGCAAGACCACATGTTGCCAGGGCTGTCGTGAACTGCTTCGACAAAGACAGCACTGGACTATTACCTCTACCAGTAACTTCTCCAGATCTTTGATATATCTGGTTAAAGTAAAGTGAAGTCGCGTGGCATGGCTGGCCGAGAAATGGCAAGGGGTAGTGTCAGCTGCCTAATTGGAAAGATTTTTCCTTTACTTCGCATACACCTGCAGCTTTCTTTCGCAAAGGGAGAAAATTATATGTTAAGTGTATGTGGTATGTGTAGACATTGTAATGGTTGTGTGGTGTCTTGTGAGCATTGTATGATGATGACACAAGGTAGAGGGGGAAACCAGGTGCCAACACATAGGCTACTCCTGTCGAACAACACCAGGGGGATCACAGAGTTTAACGTCCCCATCCAACAGATGGATCCCGTCCAGAATGCCACATGTCTTGCCTCCATGAGACACTGTGGAGAGGTCTGGAATCTAATCCAGGAAATCAGCGCAATATCTGTTGGTCGAGAACTTCATGCCACCATCCATCATCCCGTTTGCCAAAAAAGCAAGGAAAGGGAAAGCTACCAACAGTGTATGGTGTACCCAGGTGGTTATGCCTCCAAGTACCTGCCATGCTTGACATCCTTGAACTTCAGATCTAATGGGAACCGGCGTACTGAGCAATGCAAGGCCATTTTCACCCATTTTTGTCACGGATTGCAAAGATATTGATACAGCAGCATTCGTCAGTCAGTATGATTGATGAAATCTGGCATAGAGTTGAAGCAACATGGAATGCTACACAGATGACAGCTTTGTGTACAAAATTTCGCACCTTGTGCAACCTCAAATGTCACAGAAATTATTCACGTAATATTCCTATTGTACTTTAAATTGACAATAATTTCGTTACTTGGTATCTTTCCTGCTGTTACAGTTTTGATGGCCGGAAGTGTAGCCTATCAGTTGCTCTCAGGAGCGTGAATCTTAGATTCTTCTCCGAAGAAAACTCGCTGGAGGCAGTAGAGATCGAACTCTGGTAGTACTTTTAATATATATTTGTTTAATTACGACACAAAAGAATTAAAGACATTAGCTGCCAGTGGGCATTGATTTATATCTGGGATTCAGAAACAGGTCTCCTGGTTATTAACAGATGTGCTGACCACTAAACCATTCGGACACAGTGGTCACCACAATCACACTGATTATCCTAGCACGCCTCCTACCAGATCCAAATTCTCAACTTATACCACACACTGCATACGTAGTCCGCCTGCTCATTTGCCTCATTACTCGCAACATCTCGCCGATTCCCGTAAGAGTTCGAATTTGGTGTGCATCTTCACTGAAGGGATGATTGGCCGTCATCGCCTGAATTATATATATGGACTCGTCTAGAAGAACGGACAGCACATCTACAGTATATGTTTAATTATTTATCGAGGTGGACAGAAAAGCTAATACTACGTCAAACTTCTTTTACAAGCACCAGTGTAGTCCTTTAAGACGGACCAACGGAAAATTGTCAGAGGCTTAAGATCAGTCAGTACATCTCCGTAGTGGTGCAAGTAGCAGACGGACGGCAGCGTAGACATTGGACGGGCGCAAGTCCCTGTGGTCCGCATCAGTGCGGGAGCGTCCGTGTGGAAATTTGTCTGGCTGTCGGGTCTGGCAGAAGAGTTGCGGACTCGGTGAGGCAGCGGCGGGTTTAGCAAGTTAATAAACTGCGCGCTAAGGAGCGCGGCTCGGAGCCCGGCGCAGCGGCTGCTCCCCCTAATGGAGGCCGCAAGCTGGCGGCAACTTTAAAGCCCGGCCCGGGCGCACGGCGCCTCTTTGTGATGCAGAAAAGTTGGCCGGCTCTTCAAGTTACCGCGGCCCCGGTCAGCGGCGAGCACCGCAGATTTAGCAACCCGTCAGGAGGGGCGGGGGTGGGGGTGAGGGGCGTCGGCTGCTGGGCATACCTTAAAGCCCGCCGACCGCTCTGTCCGGCGGGATTTAGAGCCTGAGCAGGGAATCCGTCACATGTGCAGTGCCACTCATGGTGACGCTTGCAAAGTTCTGTTTTACGTTCAAAACTTGTGGATTGCCGTGCCACCCAAAGAGCTGTAGCACATTGCAGTGTGTCGGCGTTGGCGTTAGTTGTGATATACGAACACCAAATTTTACTTTACTCCGGTAGGGTATTTGTGATTAACTTTTGTGCAACTGAAATTTGGTACGTTTATTTAGGTCAGCATCTACACTAGGAATGCAACACAGCCTCAGTCATAAAAAGAAAAGACGCACCGTAAAGGGGTTATGAAAATTGGTCAAAAACTGATATTCATACAGGTATCGACAGAAAGTGCAAAATTGTAAACTTTTACCTCAAAGGGACGACGGTGCAGCTCAATTACACTGCGAAACTGGCAAGGATAGTAAACAGGTGACATGACCATACCAGTGCATAAGTCTTTGTGAATTTCATTTCGCGTAATCAATTGGAAATTACAGATAGGTGAGTGTACACTATACGCCATATTGTTGGGCTCAAAAAAGTCGGTTGGAGTAATCGGCGAGTCGCTCGACATTTTAATAAGAGCGATGTCACTCTACGATGATGTTCGCAGGAATGGATGAACCATGGCCGAACACAGCATCAAGAACGGACCGGTCGACTTAAGAGTGACGACAGAAGTTGTGTATCGAGAAATTGGCAGAGAGGCATTCAGAGTCTCGGATTCATCATTATTATCGATCAGATGTGCAACTGGTGCTTCATTGACCACAAGGACCGTTAACAGGAAGCTCACAGAAAGGGAACTGAGCTCACAGCACCACTTGCTCCGAATACGGTTGACCTCTCTGTTCACCAACAAGCCCGTTTGCAGCGGTCGCTGGCATATTCGCCCTTCAATCCCATTGACAGGAGCAGAATTATCTTCAGCGATGAGTCCCGCTTCGAACTGAGCACCTATGACCAGGGAAGGCGTGTCTGGAGAGGCCCCGGGGAGTGGTGGGATACCAACCTGAGTGTCGCTCTCCACATGGCCCGACAACCAGCAATGATGATCAGGGGTGCCGTTTCACTTCATAGCAGGACTTCTTTGGTTGCCAGCTACGGTATCTTCACAGCACACGGGTACGCCGACGATATTCTACGGCCCGTTTTCTTGCCCTTCATGGCATGTCATCTTGGACTTACATTTCAGCAAGATAATGCCGTTTCGCACACGACGAGAGTTTCTACTGTTTGCCTTCGTGCTTGCCCAACCCTACCTTGACAAGTAAGATCGCCTGATCTCTCCCCAATTGAGAACATTTGGAGAATTATGGGCAGGGCCCTCTAAGCACGTCGGAATTTTGACGATGTTTCGCGCGAATTGGACAGAATTTGGTACAGTATTCGTCATCAGTACTCAAACAAATCTATCAATCAATGCCGAGTCGAACTACTGCTTCGTAAGTGCCAGAGGTGGACCAACGCGTTATTGACTTCGTCAATTTGTGAAGCTCTTTCTGTTGAATAAATCATCCAATTTTTCTTAAACTGAAGTCATTTATTTGTCTGTACATGCACATCAGATCTATCGTTTTCCATTCTATTCGGATAATTTCTTGACGATGTGTCGACTTTTTTTCCCTTAGAGTGTACTTCAGAGTAGAGATCGGTATCGTCGATTAGTATAGCACTTGATAAAATCCTGTTTTTCGATTTGTAGCTTGTCGTTTCTGGCTTTTGAGTAGATATTTAATATTTTTGGGATACTGATAATGGGATTCTGCTTTTATTTGAAGTTCTTTTCGTAAATGTGCAAGAAAATAAAGTAAGCTAAAAATTCCCAAGTATGGGGTACTCCATTGTTAAAAGAAATTATACTGTGTGATTAGGCTCAGAGGACCACGCGACATCGACTGGTCACCGTGTCGATCTGTGCTATATGGTGTCATTCAGATGCAGCATGGAGGGATATGGCGTCAGCACACCGCGTTCCCGGCCGTTGTCAACTTTCCCAGGCCTTGGAGACGCTGCTTCCCATTCAAGTAGCTCCAGAGTCAGTACCAAGAAGCCCGTGCCGGTCCTCCCATTTAAGGAGACATCCCTGACAGTACCGGAAACTCAACTCTGCTTCTCCGCATGACAGACGCTCTGACATCTTACCTGTACATGATGTAAATTCACAAAATTTACGTATACTCATGTTAATGTATACAATCTGAACTTTATTACGAATTTAGTTCTACGTTACATCGCTTTATCAGCGTAAATGCGCCTTGAAGGTAAAGATCAGTCACATAAAATGAAACATGACATTAACAAATGCACGAATTTGTTCTTTGGCTTATAAGTAGTATTCTGTGACAGAAAAGTAGCGCGAGAGAACCAAGCAAAGGAAAAGTAATATGAAAAACTATGCAAAAGTTATTTTAAAGTAGGTGCTGCTGCAGCGTACATGCAACATCGCGCCAGTCCGATGCGGGTCTATAAGCACCGACATATAGCCAAGGGAATTAGCGTGGAATTCGTGTCTTTCCGACGCGCTTGCGGTAAATGCGGAAACGTGAACTACGGCGACGTTATTACCAAAGGCGTCGAGACAGAATCAACGCGCTGCTATTCTTTTATTGGCTGCTCAAGGACAAACGCCGATAAGATATCAATCAGAGAATGAAGAATGTATGGGGCAGTATGGGAGTCAAAAACCAGTGTTGTGAAATTGTGGGCCAATTTTAGTGTTAGTCGCCGTTCGATCTAAGACACTGATCGATTTGGGGGTCAGCCTAATCCATTGCGGACAAATGACAGAAACTCGAGCACCCGCCCTATGGTCCTAATCTCTTCCCTTGCTACTGTCACGCTTTCGGTCCCTTAAAAAGACCGTGGTGGCTGGACGATTCCTGTGGGACGAGGATATACGGCAGACACCAGAACACGGTGTTTTACCAAACGCCCGTATCTTCAACCTAGTGCGTCGTTGGGATGATTGTCTCAATGCTCATAGCAGTTTTGACTGCCTTCAAATGGACACTTTCTGATCGCCCTTTATAATTGTGACAAATATGCAACAATTAAAGATTACGAACTGAATGTTGGCAAAAGTATATCAATTCCAGAGTATTCTTTAGTAGTGGCTGGTTTGCTATTGTCATATTATGAAGATGGTATGTGACATTTGCTATTTGATTATGATTTCTGTGTAAGGTGCCAGGACATGGGCACTTACACGTTAGCTTACCAGCATTACTATTAATAATAAAGGGGCTGGCAAGGGCATCAGATCATGACTCTATTGAATTATGATAAATATGAGGCATTCTCGAGCAGTACTCCCTGCATGTCTACATGACTGAGCCGCTAACTTAAAGCGTTAGTGAAAAGCGTCGGAAATTGAGAATTGTGCAATGTAAAGTCTGCAGATGGCCGTAGCTCGCCGGGCCGCCGTATGCGGCAGGTAGCGCTCACCGGAAACGCGGGACAATACGGAGCTTTTGGGGGTAGCCCGGCATCCGGAGCCACCTGTGCTGGGCAACAAGTGGCGAAGACGGAAATTTCGTTTGCCAAGGGGCGTTATGACCTACTCGATCATTGGGTAGATCTCAGTGGAGGGATTTCGGCGATGATAGAGCGTTCGACATTGGCCGAAACTAAGTATTCTTCCGCCGCGTTTTCGTACGCGTGAAAGACGAGAGAATTGTGGACGGACTTCGCCTTCAGCCATCGAGCGGTACGGACTTGGCGTCTTGGCCATCGTCTTCGAAGGTATCTGTATCGCAGCATTGCACCATCGCGTGTTCCGTGCAGGGTTCTGCGGTTAGAGCTCTTTGTGTGCTCAGAAGCGAGATTTTCACAAACGCCTAACAACTTCTAACAACTTACCTAATATTCTCGATCTAGATGTTATCCTTGCGAGGTGCCGAGTATTTATCAACACAGCTGCCGGTAATAGGGCGCGTAATTGCAAATTGTTAATGTGCCATTCTCAGAAGTGTGAGGGTGGACAAATAGATTCACTTTTTTTTTTTAGTAAATTTTGTCAGTTGTGAGGAATATCAAATTAAAATGCTAATATTACGATCGAATTATCGACTTCATTGTAGCTAGCATTTACCCTGTCCCAGTAAGCTTTACAAGTACTCTAGTCACTGCACAGCTTTCCCAGACGGGAAGGAAAGAAGGTTTGCAGTCTACTATGTCAGCGACAGACTGATAAGCTTACATCTGTCATTTGTATTTTGTGCCTGAAGGACACAAAAGATTGGAGCAGATAGTGCAGAGTGATTTGAAATTAGTAAATCCAGCATCCCGTTAACTCTGCACCGAAGATGAGAGTTATAAATGTAAACAATTACAATCATTTCTTCAACAATGCCCACTCGATCGCTGGCACGCGGTGTCAGTAAATATGGTCTTGTACCATGAAATTCACATGAAAAATAATTTTCGTAACATTATTAACTTGTAAAATATTTTGATGGAGTAGCGGTATTAAAATCTATAGCTACACTGTGAAAACACCGATAAGTGCATGTCAGAGAGTTCTTCCTAATGCACTACAAATGTGTGGCGTCTTTTCCCGTTCTAGTCGCGTATGAAGTGCTTGAAGAATGATTGTTCCCTGTGTGCTATCTAATATCGTGTGTGCGGTGCCTACGACAGCGAGATGTACGGGATGTATACTATTGAGACGGCAGTCTCCGTCTGATATAATGCACGCTCTAAATGTTCGGTTTCTCCAAAGATGGATACGTATCCAACAGTGTCAGTTCAACTAAAATCCAAACTTTTACACAAGAAAACTGTTTATACTCCTGAACTAGTGAAGAGTAAGAATTTGAATTACAGTAAATCTAAAACAATACAAACGCTTTTGTTTCTATTCAAAACTAAGAGAATTAAACAATGGTTAGATGCAAAGTCTAAAGTTAAAAGAGTCAAACAGTTACTTAGAAGCAAATACGAAAATCAAACATTTTTGGATGAGCCGCTGGATGGTCGATTGATGGTTTCCTGATGATTGGCTGCTCGCTGAACTTGGTCTTACTCGTGGAGTAGGAGAGTAACCATAACAGCCTCCACAATCGAAACTGCTCGCTTGGAGCCATGCTGTCTTTTAAATACTAGCGGAGCGGAAGAATATGTGTTCTACTCCCTTGCTAGCATACGACGACCATAGGGAAAGGAGGGGGGGGGGGGGGAGGCGACCTTGGCGCCGCCGGTGGCGAAACTGGCACCGTCAGTCTCAATGGTATCTTCCTCAACCACACCCATTAAGATATGCCATTGTTGTCTGCTGGGTTGTCTAACAGGACGGACTTGGCTATATCACAGTAGAGTCTAAGCCTTAGAATCCCAAAAATATAATGGGTGAACAAAAATACGGAAAGACAAAAAAAACATTACCAAGTGTAACACGCTATAGCATTCAAAACAGCTTCCGGTCGTCTCGGAGTGGATAAATACAGGTCCTGTATAGTTTTCCAGGGAATCTTATACCATTCTTCCTGCAGAACAGTGGTAAGTTCAGGGAACGATGATGGAGGTGGATAGCGATCACACACCCCTCTCTCCAGAGTAGAAGAAAAAGGGTAATAATACCAATATTTGTAGGGGAGATGCGACGACAGAAGTAGGGTAGTGAGGTTTTCACTACACTTTTGATATCAAATTAATATGAAAATTAATTAAATTGACCAATTAATCGCCCCTTTGACCACAACCATCCCAGTACCCTGGCCAAACCCACCCCCACCCCTGACCACTCCCACCCCCGCCGCCGGATGACGTCACGTGTTTTTCTCAGCCTGCATCTTGTGCCCTCCCCTGTCCCCTCACCCCTCCCGCAACCTAACCTATTTCTGCGAATTTCGAATTTTCGTCGGAATTTCGAATTTTGTTGGGAACTTCCTTGTCCCAGGGCCATGTTGATATCCCACCCCACCCCATACCCAGGAAATGGCGGGAAATTAAAATTGGCGGTACCCTTTCTGGGACTCGAATCCTGGTCCTCCTGCACGGAAAGCCCAGGTGCACCCCTCCCCCCCCCCCCCAACACAATTGCACCACCAGAGACACTTGAAATAGATGGGAAATTAACAATGGCGGTGCCCTTTCTGGGACTCGAACCCTGATTCTATTGGATGAACAGTCCAAGTGCACTCCCCAACACATGGAAACTGTCCAGATGGAGGAGAGGAAGGTTAAGTTAGTCAGGAAACTGACCCAAATATTTGGCCTAACTACGTAATTAATCATAATGATTGGGCATAATTACACAACTATATATATATACCGCTACACAAGGACGGCATAAAAGCGCAATACAGCTCAAAAATTGACGATACCTTTCAACTGGTGTTATCCTGCTAGGAAAAAATTTCGCAACACTTCTAGAAACTAGTGACAGACACACTCAAACTTTACCCTTCACCTAAAAGCTGACAAGAAAAAGACAGGAATGTAAGGTGCTATCCTTATTCTTTTTGGCAGGAAATACGTTCAACTGACGAGATGCTGGTGTTGGACAGAGAGGAGTCTGAAAAGTGCATTGCCTGTAAGCATACAGCATCTATCACTGTTTGACATCAGAGTTCGCTACAGACGCCTACTCAAAAACCACCCAGCTGCCCAGGTATTCGAAGCCAATAAACGCTATCACAACAGATGGAGAAAAATACGTCGTAGTTCTAATTACACTTCGAAATTGTCATGGGAAAACCAGCACTCATAATGAACAGGACATAATGCAGCACATGGACTGGGGAAAACGGTCGTCCTAAAAGACTGCAAAGGGGACGGTATTTGAACGTGTATTCTCCTTAATGTATAATCACAAACTGCCATAACCCGAGGACCTCTCACCTCCCGTCATGCATGCCCCTCCCTCCTGCCTCCCTCCATCCACCTACGGGAAGGACACATGCTTCTTCAAATGTCCAGATACTCCGCAGAGCATCTCGCAGCCTTGCTGCCAACCACTCTGTAGCCACTGGCAGCACTCGTCCATCTGCAGTCGGTCGCAACGAGCGGCCTGCCTTGAGGCGGTGCCCCTTAGCACAAAAGAGAACTTTACCTGCATAACAGCACCCACTCGGAGGACGCTCCAGATGGCTATTTCAAAAGACGGCTGCTCGCAAACAGGAAGCACATTCCACCTACAGCGAGCGCAGCCTCACACCACAGTGCCTTCGTTACAAAGCTCGATGCCGGCATCCCTCAGAACGAAACCGTTACAAATGACTGCTATCCCCACCGAAGGTTGTTTTGTCTAAAGGGAGAGCCGTGGTCACCTAGGGAACTCGCCCGCTGCAGACCACCATTCTGCACTGGACTATTTAACAACAACTTGACTCCTATAATAAAGCAACTATTAAAAAAGGAAAACACAATCGCGACGATAATAAATGTCCTCTTTCCACAAAAATAGGCAAAGTCCATTTTATTTTAGTTTTGTGAGCAACATCAGTATAGTTTTTATCTTCAGCTGCAGGATAGAAGTCACATCTCATTATTTTGTGATGTCCAACGAAGTGCACCGCCACCGATCACAAATGATCAGCAGACACGTAAAGTCTGGGAAAAAACCTTCGACTATTTTGCTGCAAAAATTGTCGATCACCGCAGAATTTCCTCGTTATCTTTAAACAGTCATCAGAGTAAAGAAAAAGCGAGAATTTAAGCTCTGAAGAAAAAACATCTATATTAAGCAATTTCTTTCAGCTTGTTGAATAAATTACATGACCTGAGAGCTCTCTTGCGTTCAGTGTCTGTAAATAAATTGTCATGCATGTGTGTATTACAAACATTTCAGACAATCTTTCAGCCCATTGGCTCATATCAGAGGAAAAAGGCGTTCATTTTACGTTCAACAACAACAAGGTATAATTCAAGAGAACGTAGCTGTTTTGTAGACTGTGGCCGGTCCTGTTTTACCAGTGGGATGCTATATCATACTGTCTTTTACGGAACAAATTGTGGTGCCACCGCCACACACCACACTTGCTAGGTGGTAGCCTTTAAATCGGCCGCGGTCCGTTAGTATACGACGGACCCGCGTGTCGCCACTATCAGTGATTGCAGACCGAGCGCCGCCACACGGCAGGTCTAGAGAGACTTCCTAGCACTCGCCCCAGTTGTACAGCCGACTTTGCTAGCGATGGTTCACTGACAAATCACGCTCTCATTTACCGAGATGATAGTTAGCATAGCCTTCAGCTACGTCATTTGCTACGACCTAGCAAGGCGCCATTACCAGTTACTATTGATGCTGTAAAACATGTACCGTCAAGAGCGATGTTCACCAATTATGGATTAAAGTTAAGTGTTCCAGCAGCTACGTACTTTATTTACTAGTCTCAATTCCTTTAACTGTTCCAGACCTCACGCCAGCCTGCGTGAGCTAAAACGCGTGCCTTTCGGCTTCCTGTCATCGTGGGTTGGCTGTCTTGCCAATCCACAACACAAATCGTGAGAGCCTGTCTTGCCATGTGTAGGTGGTAGATTGAAATTTCGTTAAAAGATATCGCTGCAACGAAAAAAGAAAAAAAAGGAACACCTGTCAAGAATCATTCTGTGGTGCTCTAGCCATCTCTTCCAAGCGCCAGGCGGCAAGTCATTGATATCAGTTTGAAAGGCTGATTGATTAAATTGATCATGAGAGTCAGTTTGCATGCCCAGTAGCTTTTTATTTGCTCTTTTTTTTCAGAAGTCGGATTGCACTCATTAGATACGTCAAATGGGAGGGAATCAGTGGCGACAATGTTCTTTTCGAGGAACACTATTGAGAACCGACATTTAAATGTGACTGCAGAGGGAGTCTACAGCCCACACCATACATTTCGCATAAGGACTGCACTATTAAAAACACGATCATAGCGACTGTGTTACAGTCTACAGGCACACACCCGAGTCACTGATAGTGTTATGCTTTCGGGTACAAATACTGTCTGTGATTTGGAATCAAGTCTATCCATTCTATCACATACTTGCATTTGATCCTGTGCAGATGTCTTTTAATGATTACAGCTACTAGTGAATCTTATTCGTACAACTCTCATATCTCGAAACCAGTCACCTTTTTCGAACCTGTCTGTTAAGGATCCCATACAGCAAAAACTCCAGCGCTGATTTTTAGACAATCCCTCTGCATCTTGGTCATGATCGAAGTCGCTTCCACAGACTGGAGTAAAGTTTTATCATCTGCCCTGTAGGACGACCATATCCAAAAGACTATCAGTCACACGACAAGGTTCCTGTATTGTTCCTTCATGAGCAGCTTGATACATTGTTTTTTCGGTTGTAATACACCCAATCAGTGTACACTGCCTTACGCTTTGTTTTTTCTACCATGACTTAGAGATCCATGTCAGCTGTTGCTAAACCGACATTAATATGTTTCGATTCTCTGGCTCTCTCAGAAAGCTGAATATAGCATGGCATAAACTATACAGCTACTACAACACAGGCTGGTAGAAATACAACACAGAGGTAATGTTTCTCATTGACAAAAATGTGGAAGACATCGCAACAAATGGAAACTGGAAGAGTTTCCAGGATTGTAGAGCGCTTCCAACAGCTATTGGAAGGTGACGACCTGTAAAATTAATCTCATCTTCCCCATCGACAAGGTAGCGGATGTCTTGGTGCTCCATTTCGAATAGTATTGTTCCTTCATGTACGTGATTACTGTTCTGGTGTTGACCATCACCATAAGGTGCTGTTCATAATATGCACTAGATGGGACAAATCAAAAGAGATACTGTTGTCTTATTGGTGAAAGAAAAAGAAAAAGAAAAAAATAATAAATAAAAGCATGTGGAGGGCATTGCAGCATATGGGAATAGGACGAGTCTGTAGCAATGAGGAACGCTTCCAAACAACTGTATTAAGGTGATGGCCTCTACATTTAATCCCATGTTCCACAGCAGCAAGTAGCAGATATCCAGTGGTCCTCCAAGGCTCCCTCCATCTCATCCGAGTGATGTCAGCCAATCATTATGCGGTAATCAACAGCGTACCCAGTGGACGGTCGGGATGAGAAAGACACCACTGATAAGGGGCATGTACTGTATTTACACACCGCAGTTGATAGCGAGATTAATTTTAGCAATTTCACCCAGAAGTTGGAGAGAACAATATCTACCACATTCTGCAACCTGTGTAGAAACAGAGTGAGCAGAGTTAATGCTATATGAGCTTGTTTTGACCACTCAGTGTAAATGGGAACATGTTGCTGTAGCTCCGCCACCCGTGTGCGATGTGTAAGGTCAGTGCCAAATGAAGCTTGCTCCTGCAGCATGACGTAGTATAAAAGACAGTACGAACAGTTAAGCTGGTGTTTCCTATTGGGAAAATTAAGAAGAATCAACATCATACAGGTACTGCAGTCTGAAGCAGATCCGCGTCCCTCAGGGTCCATTCACATCTACCACCCAAACATTCTACTACCGTTATTCTGTACCATCAAACAGAAAAAAATTGCGAACTATAAAAGCTCCGCTAACTTCATCCAATAGATATTTACTTCTGTTATATCGAAAACAAATACCATCTGCGTGCTGGCATCGAGCATACACGGAGTTGTATTAAATATATTGACCCATTGGAGCAGGCGGCCGGTGATCGACGTCGCTTGCACAGACCGGCGTAAAGTTTCACCGCCTCTGCTGTACGAGAACCGTCTGCCACTGATTATCAGTCGCAAGAGAGGGTCCATGTTTCGTTGTTTGACACACCGCTTTTTCTGTTGTAACACGCTTTGTACACTGCCATACTTTTTTTTCCGCCACGACTTCGACTTTTTTTTTAATGTGTGTGAAATCTTGTGGGACTTAACTGCTAAGGTTATCAGTTCCTAAGCTTACACACTACTTAACCTAAATTATCCTAATGATAAACACACACACCCATGCCCGAGGTGATGAACCTCCGCCGGGACCAGCCGGACTTCGACGTTTGTGTCAGGTTCTCAACTGATATTAAAACGTTTTTGGTCCATTGGCTCCCCCAGAAAACGAGATACCGCAGAGCGTAAATCATTTTGGTGCTGCTGATCCCACAACACACCAGCACACTGGGTGATTGAAATAAAGACAGTCACAACATTAGGAAACTGGAAGAGTTTTGAGGCACTGTGGAGCGTTTCCAAAGTCCTGTCCGAAGGTGATTAACGACCTCTAAATTTAAACCCATCATTCACAGTGATGGGATAGTTGATGGCGCCATGTTCTGTTTGATTGATTCCTCATATTGCTGCCAAGCACGCGATCGCTGTTTCGGTGTTAGCCGTCCCCGGATGGTGTTGCCCCCTCCACCAAGACCCTCCACCTCAAACAAGCGATGTCAGTCAATCATTATGTGGTAACCAACAGCGTACCGGTGGACGGGTGGGATGGAAAAGACACCATCGATGAACTGTAATAATAAACATCATAGTTGATAGTGCGCTCAATTTTAGCAATTTTATCGTAATTTTCAACACCGACCAAAGATGAGGCAGCACGCTTACCAATTTCTGTATCATTACTAAACAGCCGCATTCTTAGGATAGAGACCGAAAGATCTCGTCGCACTGTCTTTGACCAACGCTCCTTGTAGCACTGGCACCGATTTAATCTGCAGCTGACCAGAAAAAAATGGTTCAAATGGTTCTGAGCACTATGGGACTTAACAGCTGTGGTCATCAGTCCCCTAGAACTTAGAACTACTTAAACCTAACTAACCTAAGGACATCACACACATCCATGCCCGAGGCAGGATTCGAACCTGCGACCGTAGCAGTCGCGCGGTTCCAGACTGCGCGCCTAGAACCACGAGACCACCGCGGCCGGCAGCTGACCAGAAGCAGATCGCTGCATTTCACGTTTCGTGTAGGAAAAGTGCGAACCGAGGCTGTAACTGATGTCCTGCACCCACCTAACAACCCAAGATTTCTCCAGATGCGCGAATGTCGAGGAGGTTGGCGGCCCTTATCGGTGTATAGTAGACCTGAAACTTTTGTGATGATATAACAGACGGTTAAGAACAAGAAACAGGTGGTTCTTACGCATGATGGAGCTCCAGACAGAAGGAGTTTGCAGCATTTTACGTAACTCAACTGCGCTATCAATTCTAAGTATTGTTCTAGTGTCAGGGGTCTTTACCAAGAAGGCATTGGTAAGAGAGGACATAAACACGTACTGTCCTAAGGCTACAATGTCTGCACTTAAAACACACTATAATGTTAGATCGTTGCAGTTTCCGCCCACTGTTTACATCCGATCACGGTTCAGAAATTATGCTATGCTCGCATCAATCCTATATAAAATGATCGTTAGTAACGGAGAACGCGTTATAGAAAAAAAGAGACAAACGCATAGCACCCGTGTTTGACACATGAAATTACATGTCATGCCGTCACTAATTCCGCAAACAGGACATAAGTCTCGATTTTATACCCAAAATGCGCCAGGCGAATGGAGTGCGTCGTATAAATCTTCGTTCGTCTAGAGGAATGTTTCGAAACAGGATGGAAGTCCTCTGACGACAGAGAGGTTTGCTGTTAACGATCGCAAGTAGACAGTGCCCTAAGTCACATACAGTTGTATACGAGTCGACGCAGATTATCTCACACAACTGATTCATCCCGACAGAACAACGGAAAACATGTTCAAGTGACCTGTAGCAACATGTCCCTGCAGTGCGAGATTAGCCGAGCGGTCGTAGGCGCTGCAGTCATAGACTGTGCGGCTGGTCCCGGCGGAGGTTCGAGTCCTCCCTCGGGCAAGGGTGTGTGTGTTTGTCCTTAGGATAATTTAGGTTAAGTAGTGTGTAAGCTTAAGGATTGATGACCTTAGCAGTTAAGTCCCATAAGATTTCACACTCATTTGAACATTTTGAACATGTCCCTCTCGCTCAAGAATGCATCATCAGTCTACCATTGAATCCTACCTCGTTACAACTATGTGGATGGGAGTCACATGGCATTCT
Organism: Schistocerca cancellata; assembly: GCF_023864275.1. NCBI lineage: Eukaryota > Metazoa > Arthropoda > Insecta > Orthoptera > Acrididae > Schistocerca > Schistocerca cancellata. The sequence continues at coordinate 575,779,175 of NC_064626.1, forward strand.
CGCATCTCAACCGATCACTCAATCCACTCTCTGTTGGTGATTGAGTGGCAACGTTCTGTTGATTATCTGATAGATAATGTATGTATAGTGTGCTACTAGTATTCAGAAGATGAACACTGCGACGTCGACGGTCTTTTAAGCAAATAATACTAAGTAATTAATAATTTATAGCTACTGAAACTGTGAGGGCTTAACAAGTCTTATTCGTTGTGGTTACATGCAATAGTCTCCTGCGGTTAGACGGACCACAAAGCGCACATGTGCACTGCGGGCACAGAGAACTGCCATGAGGTCGAGTGCTAAAACGAAATAAGTTATTGTTGCTTTCTCTGTGGGCGCTGCAGTATATGCTGTGGCAGCGAACAACACGAAAAAAGAAAACCGTCATGATGGATGAAAAAATAAGATGAACAGAGGGGAGGTGAGGGTAGCCAAATATTTCTTCAAAAATCCAGTGTTTCAGAGGAGGAATACTCTTTCTACAACTAATTTTGCGCGAGCGATAATTATCATTCCCCACTGGTCCTCGTGCAACAGAAATTAACGAACCATGACAATGTGATGATAAAAGCAGTTCTTTATTCGGAGAAACTGTCGGGTACTTTTACGGTTCTATGCTACCGGTGAGCCAAAGTCCGTCAAAAAACTATACATACCGTACGTAAATACCCTCACTGGCAGCACCACTTCTATTCGAGTTCTGAATGACGTGTCCATCCCGGCAGAACAGGGAGTGCAAAGTTTGTATTTTCATTTCAGTTTCCTTCACTGTTGCCTGCGGCCTACACTCTTTTAAAGTATAACGTACTTCTTTTAATGCTGTATCACATTTGTTTCTGTTGTTATAAACTTACTTCCGATGTCAAAACGCATGGCTTCGGTTCAGATTGTTCAATTACAACGATATTCTTTGCATCAAGTTCTAATGTTCTATCTTCTTTCTTCTCGTAATGAAGTGCAGAGCTGCAGACGTCTTCACCGGTTGAAAGCACACGCGAGAGTGAACGCTTCGGTTTCTATAGGCTGCATTCGTATAGCATTGTTCACACATGATGTCGTAGATGGAAGGAAGAAATAAATTAAAGAATGTAGCTTCGAGATAATCGGGTTTCAGAAATTATTGTATTAAAGATTTCTCCCAGGAGATAATACCTTAGCAATACTATCTGCCATAATGCCTTCAGTTCCGTGCTACATGCTGCAGAATGGTGGAGACAGCGAGTAGCGACAAGGAAAAAGTAGCGATACATCTTGGTGTTGAGTATTTCATCTCGATATCGACACTTTTTTCCCGATACTTGTCATTTGATACTTTCACTCGTATCAGTACTTGATAGCAGGTATCGTAGTAATGATGTAGTACATTTGTACAATTTTCCTAAAATTTTGGTCACTTGAATATAGGCGCCGAGCGAAAGCACGAACAGTCCGTCAACTGAACCGTCTGCCTGCCGATGAGAAACTGACATCTGCGACGCTTCGCCAATGTTGGCAATGTTCGTTTCGAAGTTCGGTAACTTGGAATATCCTTATTTTCACTATTCAACTTGCTTGTTTAATTTTAGATTGTCGCATAATATAGTTTAATTGCAATAATGACTGAATCAGCAAACCGAATGAAGCCCACCAAAAGTGAAACTCGGCGATATTTTGATGAACTGAAAAATGAGGAAGTGACGTGGAAAACCTGCGTCAACATTTCAAGTCTTTTGGAAATACTTCAGATGTCAAAAAGCATATAATAAACCATTACACCGCTACAGCAATGTAAAATTATTTACCTAAGAAGGTCCAAAATACGAGCGTGATTAGACCATCATATACTTGTTAATATATAAATACATGATGTCGCAGATGGAAGAAAGAAATAAATTAAATAATGTAGCTTCGACATAATCGGGTTTCAAAAATTATTGTATTAAAGATTTCTCCCAGGAAATAATATCTTAGCAATACTATCTGTCATAATGATATATATAATTGACTGACCAATTTACATAGTATAACAGGTGCTTACATAAAGCTGTTAAAACTATTAAAATATAAAACTGAATGAGAAGTCTATTAGTCAACAGTAGCTGTATTTATTGAAGTCGGTTAGTCTCACAAAAACAGTTTCGCAGCTTTTAAGTTGTGTCTACTTATGTATATTTGTACAGAAAAATTTTGTAAATTAATATTTCCATAATGGGAAAATGTAGTTAACTGAGATATCATAAAGTTCTGAGTGAATAGACTTAAGCAAGGAAGAAAATATTATTCATCTAGTTATGAAACTAAGTATGGATCACCTAGGCCCCACAGAAAACGGGCCTATCGTATATAATAGATAAGATAATTTTACACCGAAAGATGGTTACATACAATGCTTTGTCATTTGATATAGGGAGCTATTATAGAATACCGCAGAGTAACAATTGGCTTGGCTAGGGAAACTTCTCAGCTTTCTTCTGTTGATGAAAACTACCATCAAAGATGAATGTCCATTCTATAAAAGCAAAAGAATGGATTTAGGAATCAGAAACGGATCCTTTACTGAAAACCAGTGAAGCAGTAACTAAAATGAAAAAGAGATGGAGCAGTCCCCAAGTAATGTGGAAGGTCTGATATAAACGAGACTGTGCTGTATTAAAACCATGAACTGTCATCACATTTTTAAACAATTTTGACACCTGTTTGTAACCACCATTTATATTGTATGAATTGGTAAATAAATTATGTGTAATATCTGTCACTGTGGCTGCCCTAGTTTTAAAACTAGGCAGAAGAATTCATTTCAAAAAATGGTTCAAATGGCTCTGAGCACTGTGGGACTTAACTTCTTTGGTCATCCGTCCCCTAACTAACCTAAGGACACCACACACATCCATGCCCGAAGCAGGATTCGAACCTGCGACCGTAGCGGTCGCGCGGTTCCAGACTGTAGCGCCTAGAACCGCTCGGCCACTCCGGCCGGCTAAGAATTCATTTTAAACACTTTTACAGATTTACGGTCTGGTTTTTCTAGTATGAATTACTTCATATTATTATAAATGGGAACGTATTATTGCACTTTCCAAAAAATAGATGACGAGCGGAAAACTATCTCTGTGTGTAGATCAAAATACGTGATAGTATTCTTCAAGACCGTGATCACTTCGACATTGCTTTTGAAAGCAGTAGTACCAACTTTATGCGACAGGGAGTTGTTTATGACATATAAAAACTTTCAGTTACGCACCATACACAAAATGCCTACTCACGGCATAGCAACGTTTGAAATATTTACTTCCGACCATTGGCCTGTCACGAAACGCTCAGTTTAGCATCCTTTAACGTGTGTGTAATTTTGCTCCTAAATGTTTGGAACACTGTACGCACGCCAGCCCGTGATTGTAATTATGACCATGAATATGGAGTGGGCGAGAAGCAAGCTGTAGCGCCTGCCGTGAGAGCGGTTACACTTCATCAACAAATTCATGCAAGGCAGGTCCGCAAGTACCTCGTACAGTGGGCTGTCAGCGAGCGTCACGCTATCCCGGCCTAGCGTTCGATTTGTAACAATATTCAGCGCACGGCCGGGAGGCATTCATCAGATCAGCGAGACACACTGTCACACGCGAGGTACAAGGCGTGGCTGGAATAGAGAGGCGTGTTGGCTGTGTGGACGTGCCAACGCCGAAATGAACGGCGCGTGCGACGGTGGCGCCTCACGGCGGCAGGTCGCAGCGACAACGGCAGCCAGCGCTGCGCGCGTTTCACGAGCGCCCGGCGGGAACCGCCGGCTATTTAGCATACTGCGGCCGAGTGTATAACGAGTATGCGCTAAACAAACAAGGGGCAAGCGCTCTGAAGCCTCGATTAGGGCCGGGGTCAACAGCGGCGAGCGGAACTGCAAATATCCCCATTAAACACCTGGCGCCCAGGGCTGGATCTGCGAGCCAGCCCGACCCGCTTTGTTTCTTTCAAATGGGAAAAAAGAAATGTGCTCGTTGCGGAAATGTAGCTGTTTGGGAGACGAAATCCTTTGTTCGCAGTACGAATCGATTAGTTAAATGGGCATTCTCGTTGCCTTACGCTGTGTTTTTCCATCAAATATGGGGTGTTCCATTTATCTTGACAACTCAAAATAACTTGTCTTCCAAAAAAGAAATCGTCAAGCAAATGGTGTTTAGCTGCCCGGGGGAGGGGGGCTCGGCACTAATCAGCACGACTGCTTTTCTTGTATCTTTGTTCGGTTACAATGGTAGGAAAAACAATGCATCTTTTTTTTTTTTTAATGGTGCCCTGTATGTCTTATTCGTTAATGCAATTTCTCCCTTCGTGACCTGTTCGAAATCGTGTCGCTGAGTATCATTCACGTACAAATGAAGTTATTAAAAACGTAGCACAAAACTGACTTTGGCTCTTCTGTATTAGCACACAGTGCTGATACCCCGGGTAAAGTAACGTAATTTGTTTACTGTGAACTCCAGTTACATTACGCACCACGTGCTAGCACAAGAGAGTGTAAATCATTTCTGAGTAACGTATTTAAAAGCGTCATCTTTACGAGCGAGGTCAACTATGATACGTTTTCGAACAGGTCTTAAGGGGAGGGAGTGGATTACTGAAATAAGAAAATGTAGGATGCTGTTTAAGAGAAAGACATACTGTGCTCACATCCCATAAGGAACAAAGTCACAAGGTAGGCAACTATGCTGATTAATGTTGACCTAGTAACTAACAATATTTGCTTGATGTACTTTTTTATTTTGCTTCTACACGAAAAGTTGTCCGGGATGCTCAAAATAAATGAGAGAATTTTTCAGTTTCAACGTTTTGTTGATACGGGACTAGCAACCTGTTCTCTTGAACATTTCATGAAGCGTTTGCTAATAAATCTTACAGTTGACGTTCATATGCTTGGCGACTATTTCAGAGCCAACTGGCCCATCTCATGCCTGACCTACGGATGCTGCACTGAAAGTGCCTGATCTTAATAACGAACATGACAAGGACAGTACGCGCTTTGGAAAGTAATCGCAGATGACTGTCATAATCAACAAGTGCCTATTCAGCAAGTCAGACTCTTTGACTCTGACAACTGACGATGGCGGTTCAACTTCCTGTCCTGACATCCAGAATTAGATTTTCAGTAGTTTCGCTAAGCCACTTAAAGAAAATGCTGGGCTAATTCTCTTGGAAGCACACGGGAATTTCCTTCAGTATCTTCAATTGCAGACTGCTCAATTTCCTTCAGTATCTTCAAATGCAGACTGCTCACCTTAGAGACGAAGCACTATGCTGGGGAACAACTGGAAAGTGAATTTTAAACGTCAGACACAAGTACCTTCATTAGCGCAGAGCGTCTATGTCATCTACATCTTCAGGATTGCTCCAGTAATCCCAGTTAAGTTCCTGGCTCAGGGTCCCTCGATTCACCTTTAAGCTTCTTCTCTACCGTTCCACTCTCGACCAACGAGCGGGGAAGACGAACACATAAATCTTTCTCTGAGAACTCTGATTTCTATTATTTTACTTTGATGATCATTCCTCTCTTGTAGATGGGCACCAACAAAATATTTTCACACTCGGTCGAGATAGTTGGTCACTGAAGTTTTAAGAGAACGACCTGCCACGGCGTGAAACGCTATTGTTTTAATGCCTGCCAGACCAACTCGTGGCACTCTCCCTTATTTCTCGATAATACAAAACGGGCTGCCATTCTTTGAACTTTTTCGATATCCTCCGTCAATCCTATCTGACACGGATCGTACACCTCTTACATTTTATGACTGTGAAACATCCCCTTAGAAAAATTCATAAACTACTGTGCTGATCAACCTCTTAGGTTATTTGATTTTCAAACAGCGGAGCAGAACTGAACGTACTCAGACATTTCTCTCTTTACTTATTCTGATTATCACTAAACTGACACACAATATTTTTAGTGCAACGCAATCTGACTTTCAATAATCCCTACAAAAGAATGGCCCGACTAACAATAACCTATACCGTTCATAAATCACTTACCTCACAAAAATCTTCGTTACTCGAACTACTGCAATACATCGCGCGCCAATACTGCCAGCTAAATAAAAGAATCTAACTACTGAAGGCACTAACTACTGATCGGCATAGTTAGCAAATGAAAGATTTTGATAGAGAACAAACAATGTATTTACCTTATGATATCCAGTATTACAAATTTACTCTTTCTGATGGACACACGTCCAGATCGTCCGCTCTCAAAATTCTGCCATCTCTCTTCCCACATCCACCACTGCTGGCGGTTCACCTCCAACTGCGCAACGCTACGCGCTGTTCTCATCCAACTGCCCAACATTACAATAGCAAATATTTCAACAATGCAAACCAGCCACAGACTGCACACAGCACAGTCAGTGATTTTCATACAGAGCTCTACGTGGCGTTACCAGCATAAAAACCTAAACAGCCTACTTACAAGTGTTCTGCCAATGAAGCAGAGCGATTACACGAGATTTCGTTACCAGTTAACAGATATAATGCAATGCGAGAGCGACGTTTCAGCGATTCTCCACATCACCTCCATCCTGGTCTTCCTCCAGACGTATGAGCTGCTGGACAGGTGTCGTGTTGTGCCTCCGATCCGCGCTAACATGGATGGCCGTGCGCGGTATTCCCTCTCTGCTTTCGTTCAGCTCCTGCACTCTACCCATCCTCCACAGGTGGCATAGAAGAACTTCTTCTCGTAGGAATACGACGTCATCACCTCGAATTCTCGTCGATCCTCCGTTTGGGCGTTTACTTGGTCGTCAGTTTGAGAAATGGGCCTTACATCTACATCTACATTTATACTCCGCAAGCCATCCAATGGTGTGTGGCGGAGGGCACTTTACGTGCCACTGTCATTACCTCCTTTTCCTGTTCCAGTCGCGTACGGTTCGCGGGAAGAACGACTGTCTGAAAGCCTCCGTGCGCGCCCCAATCTCTCTAATTTTACATTCGTGATCTCCTCGGGAGGTATAAGTAGGGGGAAGCAATATATTCGATACCTCATCCAGAAACGCACCCTCTCGAAACCTGGCGAGCAAGCTACACCGCGATGCAGAGCGCCTCTCTTGCAGAGTCTGCCACTTGAGTTTGTTAAACATCTCCGTAACGCTATCACGGTTACCAAATAACCCTGTGACGAAACGCGCCGCTCTTCTTTGGATCTTCTCTATCTCCTCCGTCAACCCGATCTGGTACGTATCCCACACTGATGAGCAATACTCAAGTATAGGTCGAACGAGTGTTTTGTAAGCCACCTCCTTTGTTGAAGGACTACATTTTCTAAGGACCCTCCCAATGAATCTCAACCTGGTACCCGCCTTACCAACAATTAATTTTATATGATCATTCCACTTCAAATCGTTCCGCACGCATACTCCCAGATATTTTACAGAAGTAACTGCTACCAGTGTTTGTTCCGCTATCATATAATCATACAATAAAGGATCCTTCTTTCTATGTATTCGCAATACATTACATTTGTCTATGTTAAGGGTCAGTTGCCACTCCCTGCACCAAGTGCCTATCCGCTGCAGATCTTCCTGCATTTCGCTACAATTTTCTAATGCTGCAACTTCTCTGTATACTACAGCATCATCCGCGAAAAGCCGCATGGAACTTCCGACACTATCTACTAGGTTATTTATATATATATTGTGAAAAGCAATGGTCCCATAACACTCCCCTGTGGCATGCCAGAGGTTACTTTAACGTCTGTAGACGTCTCTCCATTGATAACAACATGCTGTGTTCTGTTTGCTAAAAACTCTTCAATCCAGCCACACAGCTGGTCTGATATTCCGTAGGCTCTTACTTTGTTTATCAGGCGACAGTGCGGAACTGTATCGCCTTCCGGAAGTCAAGGAAAATAGCATCTACCTGGGAGCCTGTATCTAATATTTTCTGGGTCTCATGAACAAAGAAAGCGAGTTGGGTCTCACACGATCGCTGTTTCCGGAATCCATGTTGACTCCTACATAGTAGATTCTGGGTTTCCAAAAACGACATGATACTCGAGCAAAAAACATGTTCTAAAATTCTACAACAGATCGACGTCAGAGATATAGGTCTATAGTTTTGCGCATCTGATCGACGACCCTTCTTGAAGACTGGGACTACCTGTGCTCTTTTCCAATCATTTTGAACCTTCCGTTCCTCTAGAGACTTGCGGTACACGGCTGTTAGAAGGGGGGCAAGTTCTTTCGCGTACTCTGCCTTGGGTTCAGAGCAACTACATTGTTCAAGGGCACAGTTTGTAGCCCTTCTTCGTCTACGCTCGAGCCTCCGAGCACTTCTGTGAAACATCTTTTCGTTCAACTCACCATTCTGACGCAGTATCCTCTCAACTAAGCCGCACTCGGACCTGTAAATTTCGAAGGTATGACTTACTGAGCGAAGTACTGGTGAGTCCTACCAGCAGATATTGTTGACCATAGTTCCGTTATTTCTTTGTTGGCTGCGAGGGACGTCTGTTCTAGACATCAACGCGAATAGTAATGACGTTAGAAATTCCGTTGGGCCGGCCGAGGTGGCCGAGCGCTACAGTCTGGAACCGCGTGACCGCTGCGGTCGCAGGTTCGAATTCTGCCTCGGGCATGGATGTGTGTGATGTCCTTAGGTTAGTTAGGTTTAAGTAGTTCTAAGTTCTAGGGGAATGATGATCTCAGATGTTAACTCCCATAGTGTGCTCAGAGTAATTTGAACTATTTGATTATCGTCTTGGTAAACATTCTCAGCTGCCGATGGAGGAACAAAGGAAGTGGTAATGGCTGATTTTAATAAACGTGCCAGGATTCGCTTCCAGTGTCCAGGGAACGCTAGGAAAATACGAATCAGGGTGGCCATCTGTACGGCAGACACCTTAAAGCAAAACTGCCAAGACTTGGGATCGGGATTTGATCCTATTTGTCTCCATTTCTTGAAACAATCCCGTATCTTGATAGACATACCATTCTATTCAGTACTCTACGTAAGACAACTGCCTTTCCAGACACGAATCGTTGCTCGTTTTTCTGGGTTACCAGCGCCCACGTGGAAAAGAAAGGAATATTTGCAGAATAAATCTCCGAAACAATCTGATGAGCACTAACACACTCTCGAAGGAGAGCTCAGTTTTCGAACTGTGCCACGATTTCCCGGCTCTTTTAATTTTCTGCTTTTGTGAAAGCGTCCGTAGCGTTTAGGAACACGGAGCAGGTAAGAACTCTCCGACAAAAGAAGACGCGATATTTCCGTAAAACAGAGAGGAGTCATTGTGGTACAGCTTGTCTGAAAGCCTCTGTTGAAAGATATCCTCTACTCGGTAAACATCAAAGACTATCTTTTCGGCTTCGCCATCGAGGAGCATCAGCAGCTGAGCATAAAAGCAAGGCTGGCTGGAACAGAGAACAAAATGCCTAAAAAGGAAAACTGAGCAGTCGCAGAGCGCCCATACGGGAAATGGAATGAGAATCAATTAGCAGTTAGACTTTTTATGATCAGCAATGAAACACAGTACTGTATGGAGGCAATTTGACTGAGAATTGCTGGAGGGCTTAGAAGCGAGCAGCTTGTTTTTGCGAGAAGTAATTGGTTCGCCGCTGGTCTGTAGTCTCTGCTTGACCAAAGAATGGACAAAATAACAGAGTTTAATTAGTAACGCTCTGTATTGGGGGCACTGATGGAAAGAAAGGGCAATGGAAAATCGATATGGTTGCGCTTGGGCTGGAGATGCTACTTTGATACACTGGACCTTATTTCTCTGAACTAGTGCCGTAATGAAATGCAGGAGGATCTGCAAAGAATTGACGCATGGTGCAGGGAATGGCAATTGAGTCTCAATGTATACAAGTGTAATGTGCTGCGAATACATAGAAAGAAAGATCCTTTATCATTTAGCTACAATATAGCAGGTCAGCAACTGGAAACAGTTAATTCCATAAATTATCTGGGAGTAGGCATTAGGAGTGATTTAAAATGGAAGTTGATCGTCGGTAAAGCAGATGCCAGACTGAGATTCATTGGAAGAATCCTAAGGAAATGCAATCCGAAAACAAAGGAAGTAGGTTGTTCACCCACTGCTTGAATGTTGCTCACCAGTGTGGGATCCGTACCAGATAGGGTTGATAGAAGAGATAGAGAAGATCCAACGGAGAGCAGCGCGCTTCGTTACAGAATCATTTAGTAATCGCGAAAGTGTTACGGAGATGATAGATAAACTCCAGTGGAAGACTCTGCAGGAGAGACGCTCAGTAGCTCGGTACGGGCTTTTGGTGAAGTTTTGAGAACATACCTTCACCGAGGAGTCAAGCGTATATTGGTCCCTCCTACGTATATCTCGCGAAGAGACCATGAGGATAAAATCAGAGAGATTAGAGCCCACACAGAGGCATACCGACAGTCTTTCTTTCCACGAACAATACGAGACTGGAATAGAAGGAAGAACCGATAGAGGTACTCGAAGTACCCTCTGCCACACACCGTCAGGTGGCTTGCGGAGTATGGACGTAGATGTAGAACGACTTTACTTTCAGGGGCTTCGGAACGAATGTATGACTAAATCCTCTTGTATTACACTACATTTCACTTCATGATTATGCTGTAACTGAAATTTCTACGTTACTCCTTTTTGTTGAAGTCGAATCAATTGCTCGGCTGCTTGAACAATGTCTCTGTGGTCTATGTTGATGGCCTTGCTTCCTTCCTGATCAACGTCAATCATGTCTGTGTGATCAGATTTTTGGCATCATTTCCACCATGACTAGACGCGACACTGCATCTGGAATTTCACGTTGAATCTAAGTGCGATGTAGGCGGTTTGCTCCTAAGAATCGTACTGAATCGTACTGTTATGCGTGCCCCATCTTACGAGTACGTCCCCAGATGCCGCGCATTTCACAACGACGCGTGTTACACAGCTGCTACCCGTACCGCAGCAGCACTAACTCTGCATGAATCCCGGGGTATATATTCACTTATGACAAGGCGCCACTCATGCTGTGCAACTTAATTAGAATGAGACCACATATGTAAATTACTTTCTGAAGTCCCATAAGCGTACGAAGTCTAACGTCGGTATATATCGGGACTGTCCCGATTTGCAAAATACTATTACGACGTTGGCTCAAGTACTGAAGTAATGCCATCTGTTGGCGCAACATGTAAATGCACTCTCAGTTTGTTTTATTTATGTTAACAAGGTCATCGTACAGATGACGTTGCATGTTGCGTATCCTGTATCGACAATGCAAGCACCTTCTAGATCTAACGCCATAGTTCGAGAAAGTACCAGACTTCTCCAGAACTTGGCTGGAACCGTTTAAGCAGCGCCACTCGGAAAAATCGAACGGTTCCCATTTGAATAGCGACCTGACGAGAGGATTCTTTCTTTCTAAACGTAACACGAGCAACGAGTGCAAATTAGTAATGTTCGAAGTGTTTACTGCAGGTATATAGGGCGTGAAGTGTATAGTGAGGTATACTACCATGTTTAAAGTGTTACTTCGACTATTTAATAAAATCCTAAGGATGGAAATCCACATTTCCCAAATTCTGTAAGTCCCTCCAGATCCTCGAGCGCCATGCACTCCACCTCACCTTTTATATACGCCTCCCGTCCCCCACGCGGATCCTCTACGACCTCATTCGATTCCCCCATCTGCTCTCAGTCCGCAGCTCGTGGTCGTGCGGTAGCGTTCTCGCTTCCCGCGCCCGGGTTCCCGGGTTTGATTCCCGGCGGGGTCAGGGATTTTCTCTGCCTCATGATGACTGGGTGTTGTGTGATGTCCTTAGGTTAGTTAGGTTTAAGTAGTTCTAAGTTCTAGGGGACTGATGACCATAGATGTTAAGTCCCATAGTGCTTAGAGCCATTTGAACCATCTGCTCTTATTCCTCGAACATATCTGCATACTCTACACCTCCCGCTGCCTTGATCCCCCCCCCCCCCCCCATCCCCTGGTTGCTCCTCTCCTCTCCAATCCCCGCCCTCTGCCATGCCTTTACTGTTGTGTCCCCCCTACCCTTCGTCTCTACACCCTTCATCTCCTTTCCCAAGGTGGCTTCCGTCAACTCCCCCTCCCGGATGATGCCCTCTCTCCCCTGATCCTCACCCCACCCTCCTTTCCTGTCCTTTCCCCGGGCTCCCTCTTCCCTCTCTTCCATCCTGTTTCCTCCCCACCTAACCTGCCTCCCCTCTCTCCCCCCCCCCCCCCCCCGAGTCATTTTGTATACCCTTCCTCTGCCTTTCCCCACTCCCTGTCGCGTCTGCCCAGCACCCATCCCCCTCCCATGGGTCCTCCTCCTCCATCGGCTCCTTTCCCCCTCCCCCCACTTCGAATTTTCCTCTCCTTCCCCCTTTCCTTTCCCGTCATCTGTCCACGTTCTCCCCATCTGCCCTCGGCTGTGGTATATTATATTTGTGCCAATTTTTTAGTGCAGTGTTCAAGTGAATGTTCAATGTTCTTCGTCTTTCCAAAGTGTTGCAAACAGAAACCATGCTGTCGCTGGGAGTAAATTTTATGTCTTTTGTGAACAGAAACCAGACTGTCGCCGTGTTCTTTTAATTGTATGCCTATTCTTTTATCTGTCTGCTTCATATGTATTTTATTAGCATCATCAACCCTTTGTTTTATGTTTTAAGTTACACGATTTTCCGCCGTTTCACCATTTGCTCACCGATTTTATCGCCTGCTTTTATTATTTATTATCTTCATCTTTTCACAACAAATTCTGTAGGCTGAAGAGCGGCGTCTTAAGCTGCTGCCAGCCCGCCTCCTTCGGGGGGAATCGAAACTCAATGAAAAAAAAAGGATGGAAAGAGAAAGTGGCACTTTCAAAAAGAGTAATGTTTTCTCAAGAAATGACGTACGTAACAGGAAGCCTTGTGTGAGATGTATAGCTGGTTCATCTCAGTAACTCACGGATGCCTCACATTTCTTCTGCTAAGGATCATACAAATAGATTCGAGGTAGCAGCGACGTCAGAGCCTATTTCTACATTCATGGTTAAAGAAGATACCCAGGAAGAATTTATCGTTGCTACTGCAGAACTAGCAACAGCTTATGAAGTTGTCGAATATCATCAGTCCTTCAGTTCTCTTGACTGTGCCACAAAGCTGAATGCCGCAATCTACCCTGACTCCAAAGTCGCCGCGCAGCAGTCTACAGCCAGGAGCAAAGCAACAACGATGGTCAAAAATATTGTCTCGCCTCATTCTGTGTCCGAATGAATAAAACAATTACAAGTAGTTTCATTTTTCGGCATAGACACCGATTCATGGAGCCACTAGGCTGAAAAGATGTTCCCTTTAGTTGTTCAATACTTTACTCAGACTGACGAAATCCAACAGAAGTTGTTGACTTTTGATTAGCTGATTAACGAGAGACTGGACACAACTGCAAAGTTTTGTCTAGACACTTTAAGACAACTAAAAATTCTATTACATAAATGAATCGCTTATTGTGGAGACAGTATCAATACCGCTTCATTGACGCTGCCAGCGGAATGTGTTTCGCCGATTTAAATAAAAACTAGGAAGAATTAGAAGACATTTGACGCCCTGCCGATATTCTCCACAGTACTACACTACTGGCCAATAAAATTGCTACACCACGAAGATGACGTGCTACAGACGCTAAATTTAATCGACAGGAAGAAGATGCTGTGATATGCAAATGATTAGCTCTTCAGAGCATTCACACAAGGTTGACGCTGGTGGCCACACCTACAACGTGCTGACATGAGGAAAGTTTCCAACCGATTTCTCATACGCAAACAGCAGTTGACCGGCGTTGCCTGGTGAAACGTTGTTGTGATGCCTCGTGTAAGGAGGAGAAATGCGTACCATCACGTTTCCGACTTTGATTAAGGTCGGATTGCAGCCTATCGCGAGTGCGGTTTATCGTATCGCGACATTGCTGCTCGCGTTGGTCGAGATCCAATTACTGTTAGCAGAATATGGAATCGGTTGGTTCAGGAGGGTAATACGGAACGCCGTGCTGAATCCCAACGACATCGTATCACTAGCAGTCGAGTTGACAGGAATCCGCATGGCTGCAACAGATCTTGCAGCCACGTCCCGATCCCTGAGTCAACAGATGGGGGCGTTTGAGAGACAGTAACCATTTGCACGAACAATTCGACGACGTTTGCAGCAGCATGGACTATCAGCTCGGAGACCATGGCTGCGGTTACCCTTGACGCTGCATCACAGACAGGAGCGCCTGCGATGGTGTACTCAACGACGAACCTGGGTGCACGGATGGCAAAACGTCATTTTTTCGGAAGAATCCAGGTTCTGTTTACAGCATCATGATGGTCATATCCGTGTTTGGCGACATCGCGGTGAACGCACCCTGGAAGCGTATTTTCGTCATCGCCATACTGGCGTATCACCCGGCGTGATGGTATGGGGTGCCATTGGTCACACGTCTCGGTCACCTCTTGTTCGCATTGACGGCACTTTGAACAGTGGACGTTGCATTTCAGATGTGTTACGACCCGTGACTCGACCCTTCATTCGATCCCTGCGAACCCTACATTTCAGCAGGATAATGCACGACCTCATGTTGCAGGTCCTGTACGGGCCTTTCTGGATACAAAACATGTTTGACTGCTGCCGTGGCCAGCACATTCCCCAGATCTCTCACCAATTGAAAACGTCTGGTCAATGGTGGCCGAGCAACTGGCTCGTCACAATACGCCAGCCACTACTCTTGATGAACTGTGGTATCGTGTTGAAGTTTCATGGGCAGCTGTAACTGTACACGCCATAGAAGCTCTGTTTGACTCAATGCCCAACCGTATCAAAGCCGTTATTACGGCCGGTGGTGGTTGTTCTGGATACTGATTTCTCAGGATCTATGCACCCAAATTGCGTGAAAATGTAATCACATGTCAGTTCTAGTATAATAGATTTGTCCAATGAATACCCGTTTATCACCTGCATTTCTTCTTGGTGTAGCAATTTTAACGGCCAGTAGTGTATATGAACTCTGCTGGAGTCTTAGCTGTCGACATTGAAGTACTCGTCATGAAAATATTCAATTATTTTCAATATACATGGTAAGGACAGAGAAGCTGTCTACTTATACGTTAATGCCAGTCATGAGACTATTCTCATTCACAAACAAGATGGCTATCGTTAATGCCCTCAGTTAGGAGAATTCTTAAGCTTTCGATTCCACTAACACAATTTTTTTGATGCCGAAGACAGGCCACCCGAATTTCAGATTTTTTTCAGAAGTCCGATCAGTGAAATTTACTTTATGTTTCTGCAGTCAGACTTGGCTGTGTTTAAAGAAAATATAAAAAGGATGGCGAAGAATAAAGTCTCAAACATGAAATAAGAAATGTGTTAATAGACGCTCAAAATATGTTTGAATGAAAGAGAGACTGTCAGTTTTATTGGCATGCAAAACAAGATGAATTAAAAAAAACAAACAAAGAATGAGAACCCTAAGCAAGAAATAATTAACTTGATTTCAAAATTTAAGGAAGAGACAATGGCTTTTAATGCCATGACATTTGATTACTTAGAGGAATGGGCTATTTCACTGGCAAATATCAAGTATTTGACTGGATGACACTATCTGAAACTGCAGACTGTATGATGACTGAAAACACTATTATATATACGCTAAAATGGTGTAAGGTAATTGTTTTCAGGAGAGTGTGTATTTCAAGAGGTTTCGAAAAACTATGCGTGACACGGAAGAATGGAAGTCTAATCACTTCGTAGAAGAAAGGTGGATATACTTTCTTAAGGAAACCAAAAATCTTGAACGTAAATGCCTTCTACCAAAACTATGCGGGCATTTCTTTTCTATTTGCACACACGTCGCCACTGTAGAAAGAGTATTTTCGCTGATGTGGTCACAGTGTGTTGATTAAAAATCGGCTGCTGCCAAGGACTATGGAATCAGTCTTACAGTGCCAGTTTAACTACAAGCTGACTTTCATGGAGTTTTATAAATACAGGAAAGCGAAAAAAGACTTGCTGGAAAAGATGAAATCTCCCAAAAAGTATAGTGTATCAACTACTTCTGCCGCAACAAGTACCATGGTTGTTGTTGTTGTGGTCTTCAGTCCAGAGACTGGTTTGATGCAGTTCTCCATGCTACTCTATCCTGTGCAAGCTTCTTCATCTCCCAGTACCTACTGCAGTGAACATCCTTTTGAATCTCCTTAGTGTATTCATATCTAGGTCTCCCTCTACGATTTTTACCCTCCACGCTGCCCAATACTAAATTGGTGATCCCTTGATGCCTCAGAACATGTCCTACCAACCGATCCCTTCTTCTAGTCAAGTTGTGCCACAAACTCCTCTTCTCCCCAATCCCATTCAATACCTCCTCATTAGTTATGTGATCTAACCATCTAATCTTCAGCATTCTTCTGTAGCACCAGATTTCGAGAGCTTGTATTCTCTTCTTGTCCAAACTATTTATCGTCCATGTTTCACTTGCATACA
Organism: Schistocerca cancellata; assembly: GCF_023864275.1. Lineage (NCBI taxonomy): Eukaryota > Metazoa > Arthropoda > Insecta > Orthoptera > Acrididae > Schistocerca > Schistocerca cancellata. The sequence continues at coordinate 575,795,619 of NC_064626.1, forward strand.
TGGCTACACTCTACATAAATACTTTCAGAAACGACGTCCTGACACTTAAACTTCGACCATCATCAGTTATTTTGTTCCCCAAATAGCAAAACTCCTTTATTACTTTAAGTGTCTCATTTCCTAATCTAATTCCGGAAGCATCACCCGACTTAATTCGACTACTTTCCATTTTCCTCGTTTTGCTTTTGTTGATGTTCATCTTATATCCTCCTTACAAGACTCCGTCCAACCGTTCAACTGTTCTTGCAAGTCCATTGCTGTCTCTGACAGAATTACAATGTCATCGGCGAACCTCAAAATTTTTATTTCTTTTCCATGGATTTTAATACCTACTCGATATTTTTCTTTTGTTTCCTTCACTGCTTGCTCAATATACAGATTGAATAACATCGGGGAAAGGCTGCAACCCTGTCTCACTCCCTTCCCAACCACTTCTTCCCTTTCATGTCCCTGTAAAAATTGTAAATAGCCTTTCATTCCCTGTATTTTGCCCCTGCCACCTTCAGAATTTGAAAGAGACTATTCCAGTCAACATTGTCAAAAGCTTTCTCTAAGTGTACAAATGCTAGAAACGTAAGTTTGCCTTTCCTTAATCTAACTTCTAAGATAACTCGTAGGGTCAGTTTTGCCTCACGTGTTCCAATATTTCTACGGAATCCAAACTGATCATCCCAGAGGTCGGCTTCTACGAGTTTTTCCATTCGTCTGTAAAGAATTCGCGTTAGTATTTTGCAGCTGTGACTTATTAAACTGATAGTTCGGTAATTTTCACATCTGTCAACACCTGCTTTCTTTTGGATTGGAATTATTAAATTCTTCTTGAAGTCTGAGGGTATTTCGCCTGTCTCATACATCTTGCGCACCAGACGGTAGAGTTTTGTCAGGACTGGCTCTTCCAATGCTGTCAGCAGTTCCAATGGAATGTTGTCTACTCCGGGGGGTCTTGTTTCGATTCAAGTCTTTCAGTGCTCTGTCAAACTCTTCACGCAGTATCATATCTCCCATTTCATCTCCATCTACATCCTCTTCCATTTCCATGATATTGTCCTCAAGTACATCGCCCTTGTATAGACCCTCTATAACTCCTTCCACCTTTCTGCTTTCCCTTCTTTGCTTAGATATGGGTTTCCATCTAAGCTCTTATATTCATACAAGTGGTTCTCTTTTCTCCAAAGGTCTCTTTAATTTTTCTGTAGGCAGTATCTATCTTACCCCTAGTGAGATAAGCCTCCACATCCTTACATTTGCCCTCTAGCCATTCCTGCTTAGCCATTTTGCACTTCCTGTCGATATCACTTTTGAGACGTTTGTATTCCTTTTTGCCTGCTTCATTTACTGCATTTTTGTATTTTCTTCTTTCATCAATTAAATTCAATATTTCTTCTGTTACCCAAGAATTTCTACTCGCCCTCGTCTTTTTACCTACTTGGTCCTCTGCTGCCTTCACTATTTCATTCCTCAAAGCTACCCATTCTTCTTCTACTGTATTTCTTTCCCCCATTCCTGTCAATTATTCCCTTATGCTCCCCCTGAAAATCTGTACAACCTCTGGTTTAGTCACTTTATCCAGGTCCCATCTCCTTAAATTCCCACCATTTTGGAGATTCTTCAGTTTTAATCTACAGTTCATAACCAATAGATTGTGGTCAGAGTCCACATCTGCCCCTGGAAATGTCTTACAATTTAAAACCTGGTACCTAAATCTCTGTCTTACCATTATATAATCTATCTGCTACCTTCTAGTATCTCCAGGGTTCTTCCATGTATACAGCCATCTTTTATGATTCTTGAACCAAGTGTTAGCTATAATTAAGTTGTGCTCTGTGCAAAACTCTACCAAGTGGCTTCCTCTTTCATTCCTTAACCTCATTCGATATTCACCTAATATGTTTCCATCTCTCCCTTTTCCTACTACCGAATTCCAGTCACCCATGACTATTAAATTTTCGTCTCCCTTCACTATCTGAATAATTTCTTTTATTTCATCATACATTTCTTCCATTTCTTCGTCATCTGCAGAGCTAGTTGGCATATAAACTTGTACTGCTGTAGTAGGCGAGGGCTTCGTGTCTATCTTGGCCACCTGGAGATCCGAATGGAGGACTATTTTACCTCCGGAATATTTTACCCAAGAGAACGCCATCCTCATTTAACCATACAGTAAAGCTGCATGTCCTTGGGAGAAATTACGGCCGTAGTTTCCCCTTGCTTTCAGCCGTTCGCAGTACGAGCACAGCAAGGCCGTTTTGGTTAGTGTTACAAGGCCAGATCAGTCAATCATCCAGACTGTTGCCCCTGCAACTACTGAAAAGGCTGATGCCCCTCTTCAGGAACCACGCATTTGTTTGGTCTCTCAACAGATACCCCTCCATTGTGGTTGCACCTACGGTACGGCTATCTGTATCGCTGGAGCACGCAAGCCTCCCCACCAACGGCAAGGTTCATGGTGCATGGGGCGGGCGGGGGACATGATTGTAATTATGGTAATGATGGTAATTATATTAAATAAATGTTTTACTTTATTTCTACACCCCCACCTTAGAGTGTCCCGACAAGGTCCCATCTAGATATGGCAGTCTTAGGCACACCTGTTCCCGGAAACTTTCCAGTAAATGCCACATGCACTAAATCTGTGTATTTTTTGTCTTGTCGAAACACACGTCCAAGAAGAAAAATATGTTTCTCACTTCAAAGCACCAAATTAAAAAAAAGAATTGAACGTTTAAACACTACACAACCCATTCAATAGCTTTGATCACTTGAAGCAACGTTACGCATCAGTGGAACGTATCAAAAAACTGTGGCATATCTATGAAAAAACAGTTCTGCCAACTTGCGTTGCGCCAACTTTGAATAAAAAAAATCATGGATGTATGAAAAAACAGCTCTGCCAACTTTGTTTCTAACTTCCAAAGTAATCAGCCAACGCAACCCGTAGTCCGCTGTAGAGAGACTTTCCGAACGTACTGCATATTTTTTTATGTTTGCGCCCCAGGTCACACAAATCGTATCATTACCGGTTTAGGCCTTTTATAAAGTCCTCATCGGATGATATGTTTAAAAAGAAAGGCAAAGTTAGACATTCAGATACTAGAGAACTAAATTACAAATGCAAATAGCTTCTACACACAACTATACTTACTTCAATAATTTACGTAACAAAGCTTCAACCGAACAGGACCGAAAAGGAGATTAGTACGTGAATATATCTGCACTCTGAGTCTTGGAACTGAGGGCTACGTCAGCTAAGTAGAGATATAAAGTTGGTAAACCTTAAACCGCGCCGGCCAGTGTGGCCACGCGGTTAAAGGCACTTCAGTCTGGAACCACGCGACCGCTACGGTCGCAGGTTCGAATCCTGCCTCGGGCATGGATGTGTGTGATGTCCTTAGGTTAGTTAGGTTTAAGTAGTTCTAAGTTCTAGGGGACTGATAACCTCAGATGTTAAGTCCCATAGTGCTCATAGCCATTTGAACCATTTGAACCTTAAACCGCAAATATAACTTTAAAAATAATCACAGAATAAATCAGATTGTCAGACAAAGCATTATACATGTTAAAAGAGGTACAAAATTACTTAATTGCTATCGTAGATAACTTGACGTGCACTGGAACCAAGTTAGACTACGCCGACTGACAGACTCGATCGGACTGTAGCAGACTTGTAGCTGGCGTTCGCAGATGTACACTTAGCAGGCAGGAGGAATTAAGTCTTAAATCAAACTACTATTAGACAAGTGCGAGAAAGGAAAAAGCGAACTAGTGGAAGAGACATCGTAACACATCAAAAAATACTTAGAAAAGGTCTTAGTTAGGGAAATTGCTTTGTTCGTTTAAATACTGTTGTAAGTATTTCTTTTTAAATTAGCACAAATTTCTAACTCTTAATGTGTATTATAGTGACATCCTTTAGTAACACTATGACAGGTATAAAGATGATAATCTATGGGTCTTAGTATACGATCATTTTTAAAAAATGTGAGAAACAAGAGCTGTTTTATTACTATGTATGTTACAATGTTCTCTCAAGCGGACATCAGACGAGCTCACACATGTTATTTCTCCTCCGTGAATTTTATTTCCCTTTCCAAATATCTTTCTGTTTGCTTTGACCAAGAAGAATATAATAATTCCAATCCAAAAGGAAGCAGGTGTTGACAGATGTGAAAATTACCGAACTATCAGTTTAAAAAGTCACAGCTGCAAAATACTAACGCGAATTCTTTACAGACGAATGGAAAAACTCGTAGAAGCCGACCTCGGGGATGATCAGTTTTGATTCCGTAGAAAGGCAAATCTACGTTTCTAGCATTTGTAGACTTAGAGAAAGCTTTTGACAATGTTGACTGGAATACTCTCTTTGAAATTCTGAAGGTGGCAGGGGTAAAATACAGGGAATGAAAGGCTATTTACAATTTGTACAGAAACCAGATGGCAGTTATAAGAGTCGAGGGACATGAAAGGGAAGCAGTGGTTGGGAAGGGAGTGAGACAGGGTTGTAGCCTCTCCCCGATGCTATTCAATCTGTATATTGAGTGAGCAGTAAAGGAAGCGAAAGAAAAGTTCGGAGTAGGTATTAAAATCCATGGAGAAGAAATAAAAATTTTGAGGTTCGCCGACGACATTGTAATTCTGTCAGAGACAGCAAAGGACTTGGAAGAGCAGTTGAACGGAATGGAAAGTGTCTTGAAAGGAGGGTATAAGATGAACATCAACAAAAGCAAAACGAGGATAATGGAATGTAGTCGAATTAAGTCGGGTGATGCTGCCGGAATTAGATTAGGGAATGAGACACTTAAAGTAGTAAAGGAGTTTTGCTATTTGGGGAGCAAAATAACTGATGATGGTCGAAGTAGAGAGGATATAAAACGTAGACTGGCAATGGCAAGGAAAGCGTTTCCGAGGAAGAGAAATTTGTTAACATCGAGTATTGATTTAAGCGTTAGAAAGTCGTTCCTGAAAGTATTTGTATGGAGTGTAGCCATGTATGGAAGTGAAACATTGACGATAAATAGTTTAGACAAGAAGAGAATAGAATCTTTCGAAATGTGGTGCTACAGAAGAATGCTGAAGATTATATGGGTAGATTACATAACTAATGAGGAGGTATTGAATAGAATTGGGGAGAAGAGGAGTTTGTGGCACGACTAGACTAGTAGAAGGGATCGGTTGGAAGGGCATGTTCTGAGGCATCAAGGGACCACCAATTGAGTACTGGAGGGCAGCGTGCAGGGTAAAAGTCGTAGAGGGAGACCAAGAGATGAATACACTAAACAGATTCAGAAGGACGTAGGTTGCAGTAGGTACTGGGAGATGAAGAAGCTTGCACAGGATAGAGTAGCATGGAGAGCTGCATCAAATCAGTCTCAGGATTGAAGACCACAACAACAACAACAACAACAACAACAACATTCCAAATATCTTTCTGTTTTCCTTGACGGCTTGCTCAATGAACAGATAGAATAAAGTGGGGATAGGCTACAACGTGACTCATTTTCTTCTCAACTAGTGCTGCCCTACAATGTAGCTCAATCTTTTTATCTGTTGTCTGGTTTCTGTATCAGTTGGAGATAACCTTGTATTTTGTCTGTGACACCTTCAGAATTTCAATGTATTCTAGTAAACATCATCGAAAGGTTTCTCTAAATTGACAAATGTTTCTTCCTTCTACTTTGTAACATAATTTGTGGGGTCAGTACCGCCCCTCGTGCTGCAACAGTTCTCCAGAAACCAAACTGGTTCTCGTCGGTGTCGCCTTCTGCTAGTCTTTCCGATCTTCTGTAAATAATTTGATTTTTTTGGCAGACGGAGGTAAGTCAAATCGAAGGCCTCAAATTTAACAGCTGTTTGCGTCTTGTACCCATTTTAGAAGTTATCTAATTTTGATACCACTGACAATACTTCCTTTGAAAATGTGCGTGAGATGTGAGAAAAAAATTGTCACCGAGCAACAGTATACAGAAATTTCCGTCTTTCTGCATCGAAACAAAAAACGTAGTCAGGTAAAGATTTCTGTTATTTAATTTATTTTCATTTGCAGTTTCCTCAGTTAAATCTCGCCTCAATTACAATACTTCAGACAATGACAAATTTCTGGAGGAGCGCTATTGTGTTTTGGGATTTAAACGAAGGCTTTCTTCACAAGGCGGGAATTTTTATTGGCTGTGATCATGTTTCTAATATATATCAAATACTTTCGTTTTCCATCTTTGTCCATTTTTGTGTTTAACGCTTTGTGGACAGAGTAAAATCTACTGCAGTCCTCAAGTTTAATAATCAACCATTTTACACACGTAAGTCTTTCCTGTGTATCACGTTTCTGTCTCATAAATATTGGCTGTATGCTAATTGAAAAGATTATACTGCGAAATGTTCCTCGATTTTGCACGAAGTTAGCAAAATGCAAAGAAAGAAATATCTGCGATTCCATGTGACTGCGTACCATATTTAATGTAGTCAATTTTTTTAAAATAAAAGAGGTAGAACTAAAAGTCACCCATTGCATATATCTGAATTTCTTATTTTCAGAGGGAAAAGGAAAAAAAAATGCGTGAAAATCGTAAAGTTCTCTGGCACGAACCACCTCAGTAGATGTCTCGCGTTATGACAAGAAACCTCCCAAACGTTTTATGAACGATTTTACGTGTCTGACTTTCTGCAGTGGGGTTTTACGCGTTTTGACGTTTTATTGGAAGCAGTGGCGCGCGATCTGTTGAGAAGCACTCGTTGCAGGGTGTGGTTTGTGTTTAGCAGCACTGAAATCTGTCAAAGGCATGAGGAAATTAACTTTTATTTTTTTTTTTAAATTTTACTCTTATATTTCACTGGCAGAAACTGGTAATGTAAAAATAGGCTCCGCACGATAAGTGTATATAAACACCATAACTTTTACGAGGTAACAGGCATGATAAACAACAAGTTGGTTGAATGACAACTACATACACCTTTGGAAAGCAGATTGGATTTTATTGGATGTGAACATTTGTGACAAGTTATGTTTTGAGCCTTGGATGTATCCACCTGTCTGTCGAGAGCAGTGATTTTCTACTTGGCCTATCCGAACAGGCCTCACTAGCCAGCCAGAAGGTTCATATCGCCGGGCCTTATGTAGATCCCCAAGGTGCCTTTACTTATAATTGTCTAAAATATTGTTAAATAGTTGCTTTATATTCTGTGCGAGATTTTCTTGTATGTATGAAGATGACCATGCATCGCTCCAGAATGAAATGATAACTAAACCAAGACCCTACGCTGCTGACAGGCGTTGATATACATAAACGGGGACAGTTGAAAATGTGTGCGTCGACCGGGACTCGAACCCCGAATCTGCTGCTTATATGTCAGACGCTCTATCCATCTGAGCCATCGAGATCACAGAGGATGGTGCGACTGCGGAGACTTATCCCTTGCACGCTCCCCGTGAGACCCATATTCCCAACTTAATGTCCACACAATACATTCGGTAATATTGTCTGCCGCGATAAATGAGTGTAATGGGCAGAGACACTACGAATGTAGTGTGTGGACATTAAGTTACGAATGTGGGTCTCACGGGGAACGTGCAAGGGATAAGTTCCTGCAGTTGCACTATCCTCTGTGCTCTCCGTGGCTCAGGTGGATAGTGCGTCTGCCATCTAAGCAGGCCATCCCGGGTTCGAGTCCCGGTTGGAGCAGTTTTCTGAAAAGCAGCAATTTTATGGATAAATATATGATTTCTGTTTTTGTCACCGAAACGTTCCTACATTCCACAGTGTCTAACTGCTTTGTGTTTCTCAGAGCTATGCTGACGACGTAAAATCCAAGTGTGTATTGTAGTGAAAGTCAGAAACGCATCGTGAATAATAAATACAAATAATTGGTTTCAAGGTATTGTTACTACAAGCTAAGATTCCAACAGTACCTAGACTGAATATGTGTAAAAGAGTAAAACATTTTCGAGCCCCTTCTCCATTTCAGTTACATATTTCTTGAACTGTTGAAAGGTGGCTGTGTACTCTGCAGCCGGTCATCTGGTTGTTCGTCGTGCAGTGGATGACTGTTTGCTGGTGTATTATTTGTCTTCGCAGTTCCTACTGGGATCGACTATCGCAGCAAGGGCAGGCGGCTTTATAAAGCTCATAGCGTACGTGGAGCTTGGCAAATGCTTTACTCGTGGAACGTCACTCCAGACAGTATGCGACTGTCGCCCCCGACTTGAACACGCTAACAGGCATTCAGTTGTGAGTGCTTAGATAGGTCCGACACCAGAACGCAGCATGCGGTTAGCTGTATGTAGCATTTCATAAAAGTAATGCGCATGCATGTAGTTCAGATACTTTGGTATTGGCAAATGGAGCTTAATAAATTTGTACTTGCACCGTAATCGGCTCTTTTATCAATGATTAGGTTTCGATTATTTCGGTTTCATTCGAAATACACGGCAGACCATGGCATGTGGGATCTCCTTGTGTTCGTTTCGATAACGTGCCATGCTTAACGTGATAATTAGCTCATTAATTTTCTACATAGAAGTGTATAACGGTTAGTCATGAAATACCTTTCACACCGTCAGCAAAAAACGCTGAATTATTTTCTGTAGACGTTCGTTCATGGATACCCGCTTCCGTCAATGGACCAGTTGAATTTGCTGATCGGACCATTAGATGTATATCCAAAAAATCTTGATTAAATATCTCTTATTCGAGTATGTAACTACTGGGTGGATATGAACGTGGCCATACAGTATAAACTGATATTATTATAAAAACAATGAAATTTAGGTTACTGTATAAAATTATAGCCATTGCATATAATTGTGGATAAACTATGAGATAGATCAAACTCCTTTCCGTAACACAGGGATACAGTCCGCCTCCGCCTCTAATTAAAACAAAAGCATCTTTTTGTGTTCTTCCTAACACTACCCAAGTTTTCATGCATCCACTTCCTAGATGTCATACACTGAATCATGTCCTCCACTTATCGATTTTGACGTAGTTCACAAACCCACTCATTGGTGTTGGTGCATTTCACTTGTTTTGTTTTACTCACTACAGGTAGCTTTCTCATTAGGTTACCTAGAAGTTTAGTGCAACGTCCTAATTGATCCTTGTGTGGAGAACTTGTAAGTATTAACGTTTTTTATGTCCCTTTCCTTGACTTGGCCTTCAGTGACGAGGCGACTTTGAGAATAGGAGAAATATCTGCTAAAGGAAGATCCAAACGACTGGGTCCAGCGTTATTTTTTCCGATGTCCTTTGCGGTTTTGGTGGTCTTGCTGCGAACGCTAAGCATGGTGTTGGACGAAACACCCGTACCATTATTGTCGAAGGTTGTGGTATTGTCTCTCTCATTCTTCACTGGACGAATCAGAGTGAAGTGCATAACAGGCAAAAAAGTGATTTTCCTTAAAGACATGTCTATCCATCGATCAGACTCGAGAAGGAGCAAATCCATTAATTTTTATCGCTACAGTCGCTGCCCTCCAACGTGTTTTTCCAAAAAATTGCTGAAACTTGGAACTGGGTCATTACACGTCTTGGATGTTCCTTTATATTTTACTTTCAGTTTATAAATCTAGTTCCGTAGGACCAAATTGAGGAGAAATCTCCAAGGTCATGGAACCATTTTTTATCCGTTTATGTAGTAGCTGCTTAATGGTTTGTAGAAAGGCACATGAGAGGCTGGAGTCCACGCGTGGTGAGCCCAGGAAGAGAAAGCAGTCTCTCCATTTCCCATTTTCTCAGGCTATATGCTGTGCTTCTGGGTATTTTTTGTATGCGTTTTATGACTATAAAGGAGGAACAGAACCTTATGCTCCTTCGAAGGTTTCAGAGTAGCAATAAATTATTGGAGATATTTCATAAATAATTCTTTGTTTATGTATCCGCTATTTGAATTGAAAGTGAAGACTGTCACAGAAGGTGCTCCATCCTTCAGCTTATCTTTCCCACGAGCACGCTTGAAGATAATCGGCGGTACGTATTGTCCAGCAGCAATGACGCAGCAGTGAGTACTTGTCTGTAACACCAGGCTCTCCGCAAGAGATGGATTCCACTCGGTGTTTCCTCTGCTTGGCAGTTAATTTCTTTGTATTTTTCTGTTTGGTGGAAAGCCTAGTTTCATCAATATTAAAAATTGCAGATGCTTCAAACATGTCATCGACCATCTTCGTTGAGAATGTCAAAAAACCCTGCAACTCTCTCTTTGTTGACACTAGTGGCACGAGCCATGGATGTGGCCTCTGGTTGCCTCAACGAGAATTCTTTATGCCTCTTAATAAAGTGTAGTGCTACTCCTTTCCCGCTATCTTTTTCCCAAGGTTGACTCTGTGTGGTTTGTTGTTTGTTTCGGCAACTTCGAATGCTGTTATTCATAAGTCCTCAGGCCTGATGCTAAACATACATTCTTCTATTTGCGTCACAAGCTGACATATCTCTTGCTCCACTTCAGAAGATAAGTCAATAACGCTGCCTATTACTTTTTTTATTCTCCACTACTAAACGAGTTTCTTCCATACAGGTAATGTTTGAGAGGTGCTTTGTGAACACAATACTGTTTTGTAGCAGCATCCAAAACGAGATCACCATTTCGCACAGCATCGAGTGGTCGCTGCATATTCTCCTCTTTTAATTTCCCACATTTAACAGCTTTCGGCAGTCTGAAAACTGCAAAAGAATAGTTTGAATATAACTTAAATAATCATAAAACAAAGGTTAGTTAGAAAATGACTTTAAAAGCCTTGAAACTTTTATTGGACTTCCATTTGGTAAATTTTAACACCGTTTCAACTTAAATATGCAACTGCTAAATGCAAAATAAATTTTGTTTTCGTTCCAATGTACTGAAAGAGTGCGTTTTAGTACTACATATAATTAACCACTGTTTTTAATTCGATTTACTAGAATATTTTCAACGTGCTAGAGAAATTTAATATCATTTGCTAAATAAGTAATTTGCAGTTTTTTCGTACAGCATGTAATATTTGTACTTCAAATTATATTTATGTTTTTCGGTGGAACAATAATGGCCTCTTGCATGTATTTCTTGCCAGTAAAATGAATCCTAGTACTGTTTGTACAGATGATATCCTTAAGTAATTTTACAGTATTTCCATGAATGGACCAGTGTTCCTCCCATGGGAATTAGCAGCGATTCAGTAGCGGCAACATCGTAGTGTCTGCTATGCACGCCATCAGGTGGGAAGTTGCGGCAAATAATATAAATCTAAATACATCCATGAAAGATAGATAGGATTCACTTACAAAGAGTATGCACCAGGCAGCACTAGAATAATCTATGTTTTTACCATACACAATCGAATGTGAACCAGGTGTTACATCCAATTACACAGTTTTCTTCAAGCATTTACATCAGGTCTTCACTGTAACATACAACTTTCAAACTTAGATAGTGGCATGTTTCTCACCTGGTAAGTCGGCTCAGCATAGGTAGATGGCACCAGCTATCGACCAAGCAAAAATATAGCAATGGTCCATCCATGGAACAGGCCCATTGGTGGAATCTTACCTCATATGTGTGGTAGATTCCTTACAGACGAATGGAAAAACTGGTAGAAGGCAACCTCAGGGAAGATCAGTTTGGATTCCGTAGAAATATTGGAACACGTGAGGCAATACTGACCCTACGACTTATCTTAGAAGCTAGGTTAAGGAAAGGCAAACCTACGTTTCTAGCATTTGTAGATTTAAAGAAAGGTTTTGACAATGTTGACTGGAATACTCTCTTTCAAATTCTGAAGGTGGAAAGGGTAAAATACAGGGAGCGAAAGGCTATTTACAATTTGTACAGAAACCAGATGGCAGCTATAAGAGTCGAGGGACATGAAAGGTAAACAGTGGTTGGGAAGGGAGTGAGACAGGGTTGTAGCTTCTCCCCGATGTTATTCAGTTTGTATATTGAGCAAGCAGTGAAGGAAACAAAAGAAAAATTCGGAGTAGGTATTAAAATCCATGGAGAAGAAATAAAAATTTTGAGGTTCGCGGATGACATTGTAATTCTTTCAGAGACAGCAAAGGACTTAGAAGAGCAGTTGAACGGAATGGATAGTGTCTTGAAAGGAGGATATAAGGTGAACACCAACAAAAGCAAAACGAGGATAATGGAATATAGTCGAGTTAAGTCGGGTGATGCCGAGGGAATTAGATTAGGAAATGAGACACTTAAAGTAGTAAAGGTGTTTTGCTATTTGGGGAGCAAAATAACTGATGATGGTCGAAGTAGAGAGGATATAAAATGTGGACTGGCAATGACAAGGAAAGCGTTTCTGAAGAAGAGAAATTTGTTAACATCGAGTGTAGACTACGTTGTAAAATACTACTCAGCACATCTGCAGGCGCCTAGTTGAAATATATTCGCTGGGAAAAGAGACTACGTTGTAAAAGACTGCTCAGCACATCTGCAGGCGTCTAGACTACGTTGTAAAACACTGCTCATAACTTCTGCAGGCGTCTAGTTGAAATATATTCGCTGGGAAAAGATGTCAGGAAGTCGTGTCTGAAAGTATTTGTATGGAGCGTAGCCATGTATGGAAGTGAAACATGGACGATAACTAGTTTGGACAAGAAGAGAATAGAAGTTTTCGAAATGTGGTGCTACAGAAGAATGCTTTGATGGGTAGATCATTTAACTAATGAGGAGGTATTGAATAGGATTGGGGAGAAGAGAAGTTTGTGGCACAACTTGACTAGAAGGAGGGACCGGTTGGTAGGACATGTTCTGAGGCATTAAGGGATCACCAATGTAGTATTGGAGGGAAGCGTAGAGGGTAAAAATCGTAGAGGGAGACCAAGAGATGAATACACTAAACAGATTCAGAAGGATGTATGTTGCAGTAGGTACTGGGAGATGAAGAAGCTTGCACAGGATAGAGTAGCGTGGAGAGCTGCATGAAACCAGTCTCAGGACTGAAGATCACTACAACAACAACATGTGTGGTAGAAAAGTAGTTACAGTTTAAATAAGACGAGAATGAAAAGTCACTATTTTATTGGCTTCATTGATAACAGATGTGAAGATTCTGTACCAAACCTCAAAAATTTTACGCGACAAAATGTGAGATGTGATTTTTTTCACATCTGTATCCCTATGATAGGTCGCGTCTGTTAGGTCTAGTGAATGGACTTGGGTAACTTTGTTATCTCGATAAAAAGACTATCTTGTTTCTTTGGAAATGTTAGTGATTTTAATTCTGAGACTATCGATTCCAATGCACTTGGCAGTAATATCGAGTTGAGTACGCTGAGCACAAGCAGTGGACACAGCAAACTTTTTTTATATCCAAATGAAAGTGATCACGTTCTTTCTGAACACTAGTAGATAGCAACGGGGAGCGGTGGTGTTGGAAACACAGAAAATTGCCCATTTCTCACTAATGCAAGAAAGAGAGACGAGCGTTACAAAAGTCAGCACACAAGTGTAGAAGTGAAGAAGATTTAAACGCAATATCCTTTAAAACTTTTCGTTGGACGATAGAATTTATACACGTGGCGAAACTGCGTGTGTCGCGTCGTGTGTTTGGTAATAATAACCACAGTCCATCGACTGCGTGAAACGAAGTAACACAACATCCTTCTTCCTGTCCAGTAACTTAAAAACATCTCCGTGCAATCCTCGCCATTGTCTTTTCTTTCCCGTTTCAGCTATCTTCCATTTTTTTAAATATATTTTTGCTCCACTTTTTCACAGATTCCCCTTCTTTTCTTAAAGTTTCCCCAATGTCTCTCTGTTTTCCTGGCTATATCTCGGACCATTTCTGCGATCCAGGATTATTTCTTCTGTTACTGTTCGTACCAGTATTAGAATCATTGTATTTATTATGATAGTAATAATAAAATTAGCAATAATAATAATTACTTACTTTAACGTTTCACAAGCGAAATTAAGAAATTTAACTAAATACAAAATAATTCTTATCTGGACTGTAGTTTTCACATCTTGTTGATACGTGTACAAGGCATACTTGATAATTACTATTTGGCCAAAATTTGCGAGTAATGTAAATGCGATTCGAGACACACAACGGACCAACGCCTTCTTTCAAATAATTTTTGATGGCTGTGGAAGTCAGTATGAAGAAAATATTTCTTTATGCAAGACGAGCTGTCAATTCAGACAGCTTTAGGCGATGACAAGACGTCCGTTTATTTGGTATGTAACATTTTTGAAAACTATAATTCAAAATATAGGTAGCAAAAAGAACACTGCATTGCGACTGAGACACACCTTTAGAAAAAAAATGTGTATGTTATTGCGATATTAGGAGAGGTTGTACAACTGTCTGTGATACAACCCACAAAATTGCCCAAGGCACAGAAGACGTCTGTAGATCACGAACGACAATACGCAGGACGCCGGGAAACAGCAAAAAGAAGAAAGACAGCTACAACGTTGCCAAACGGTATCTGTTCTAATGAAACGTACAGTCCGAATCGCAGAGATGAATCGCAGATCAAAGCAGTTTAAGTGGAGTTCCTACTTGCAGTAAACGACTCTTCGGATAGGGACCATATAAGAAGGTACTACACTGTTAAGGAATCTGACAGTTACTTCATAAGACAAAAATATTGCCAAACAAGTGGCTCACAGATATAGTGAGAAGTGACGAAAATCGGCGGAGTGTAGTGCACACATACAAAAAAAGAAAAAAATGACGGACAAGTGCGAGTAAGGCTCGCACCCTGAGGGCTCCATAAAACTTAATTATATAAACAAATAATAATAATACTAATTATAAAGTGTTTTAAGCCGCCATTTCGGCGACATGTGTGTTCCTAGCGTATCCCAGTTATCCAACCGGGGAAAGAGGACCTACAGTTTCAAATGGAATATGAACCATGTGTTGGTCCTCGCGACTCCTCACATCGTTGAGAGGTGAAGGCCAGCTTAAAACGAAGTCTCAAAAAGCTGTGGTCCGACCGAGATTCAATACCGCGACCTCTCGGTTTTCATGCATGCGCTTTACCGTTCTTTTTTTTTAAGTTTTTCATTTTGTTCGTCGTCGTTCTCATCATTTGGTTTGGGCGGACGTCACCGACACCCCTTGAAGACCATCCTTGAATACTTAACTTAGTTCTTTTTTTTTTATTACAAAGGGCAGCAATATATACAGTACACATATTTCAGTTATAGGTTTTGATGCGTGAATTTGCGAGTATAAATTTATGTGACATCTATGGCCGTATCTACGATTACATTGACTTAGAAACTTAAATGTTTTACACCATCAGGGGATCACAGACATTAGCAAGTGATATAAATTTCAGTTTGAGACCTCTGCCTGCTCCTCAGAAAAAGAGGTCTTAAACAGTCGGATAGACAAACGGACTACATAGTGATCGTATAAGGGTCCCGTTTTTACCGACTGAGGCACAGAAGCCTAAAAAAGAGTTGGATGTTCGGACAGGAATAGGAGAGATACAACGACCAGTACTCAAATCAAATACGGGGAGTATCATCAGGATGCCACGGCGAGACATGCCGATCATTCAACAAGTTTAGAATTTGTTGTACCGCAGCTTTTTGCGTAGTTTGCGTCTCTTACGACTAATGATTAGTTTTTCTAATCTGATCGGATAAAAAATTCTGAATAACAGTGCGAGCAGCGAAGGAATATTAAAATAGATTTTACTGTGCAGGCGAAAATTTCAAACAGAGGAGGATGTCACCTACAAATTTTACCCGTTTCTTTTTTACTTTCTTTTAATTCTTAGCTATAAAATCTCCTCGAACACTTCTCTGTCTATAGTAGTCTATAGTTACAGAATGGTTTATGACCCGGGAAAAAGAACGTGTTTTCCTGTGGTTTTTTCATTCTCCCTCAGAGATGTAATCGATCCGCTACCAATACATCGTACTGAAAGTTGCAACCAGAACGAGCTGGCACTGAATGCGAGATTGCATAATGGAAAGGATATCTTAAATCATACAACTGAGGCAGAATGGGTGTTATGCATATTAGATGGGTCTGAAGATTAGATGAACAGCTGGAAGACGCAACAGGCTCCTAAAAAGAAGCATAGCCTATAGTCACGAGAGAAGTCTCGTTGATCCTGTGAATATTTGTCAGCGGTGCTGAATATGAGCTATAAACTAAAGGGCCAAATGTAGGAAATATTTATTAAACGGTTTCCTTTAAAATCTGTACTGTACATACATGGGAAGATTCCGATACCCATATGTTTCTGCTTCAGTCCAGCAGTCAAGGAATAAGGAACTTACTACGCAGAAGTCTATCTCTTGTTTAAATCAATTGTCATAAATCGGAACACTGACGTTGATGAAGTCACTGCAGTTTTAAAAAGGTATTAGAACGTTGCAAGACTTTTTCATGTCCATCATAAGGTTTTCTCTTCTTTCATCTCCCGAAGTTTATGTTCACATGACCATTACGAAGACTATTATATCACGAGAAACTGGACTGACGTCAATGGTAACCACGCGCAAAGCCAAATTAAAGAACTGTGGATTTCTGCTAATATATTCTCACCAGGTGATGCCCTACATCTCGTAAATATTTGAAGAACATCATGATTTACTGTCAACAACTGCTGATAAAATTTCATTAATTAACAACCATTTTCGGTCCATAGAGCATCATCAGATTTCTGTATATCAATTGAAAGTACTTACAAAGAGCATTACCAACTAAAATTGTGACAATCATATTAATTCACGTAAATGTTAATGAAAACCAACAAGTAATAAGATATCACATACTGACAGAAAAGCATTTACATCATCATATTAAAAAAAAAAAAGAAACTCCTCCAGAACCGGGCCATGAAGGCCCAACGGTACCGACCGGCCGCCCTGTCATCCTCAGCTCATAGGCGTCACTGGATGAGGATACGGAGGGGCATGTGCTCAGCACACCGCTTTCCCAGCCGTATGTCAGTTTCCGAGACCGAAGCCGCTATTCCTTAATCAGGCAGCTCCTAAATTTGACTCAGAAGGGCTGGGTGCAGCCCGCTTGCCAACAGCGCAGACTGGATGGTCACCCATTCAAGTGCTAGCCCAGCCTGACAACGCTTAACTTCGGTTATCTAACGGGAACAGGTGTTCCCACTGCGGCAAGGCGGTTGACACATTATCATATTAGGAGATATAAAATCATTGGCGTCAGATAATAAAATCTACAATTTCATCAAGGGGAATGAAAGTAAGAACACAGAATAATGTAAGCTATTACGTATAAAGTATCTCATAAAAACATAGACACATCGCATTTACACAGAGTTACCCGTTCTCACATAGAAATTTAGATTCCATCGTCATTCATAAACTGTGCCAGACAATGCACTCATTCACGCTATATCAACAGTCAGCATTAATGTTACTAATGGGAGCATTCACCATATTGCCGACTGCACAGATGATCATTGTTTACCAGTTGAACCGTAGATGATATAAAGGTCTGTATACATCGATAGTTCCATGGTGATTTTAGTGACTTCTAACTTAAGGTTATTTACGTTGTATATCGTATGTTACTACGAATAAATGTGGCACGCATAACAGATAACACTCTGTACATTGAATCCAATAGAAACATACGTGTGGTACAAGTACAGATGCGGTGACAGAAAAGAAAGCATATAAGTAACGACTTACACACACACACACACACACACACACACACACACACACACAGTGAGAGAGAGAGACAGAGAGAGACAGAGAGAGAGAGAGAGAGAGAGAGAGAGAGAGAGAGAGAAGCAGAAGCCATATTCAACACGTGCTCCACATCTGTCGTACAGTGAGATTTCAGGAACAAACCATACTTCAGCCAAACGTAGATGGGACAGCAAGAAAGCAAGTCTGAAGCACGGGATGTTACCTGCACCACACTGTATGAAACTCAATGACTGTAGTTTCCAACAGCTTAAAGGAGACAGTAACATAGTGAATCGAAACCAAACAAGATGACAGAATACATGGCCTTACATACGTTAGGAGTATGTTGTCAATCGTACAAAACAGATATAGTGGGCATTAATAAACTAAATGATAGCTCAAATATATTACATTGTCAGCGACTGAATATTTAGAACTTGCTGAGCTACTGAAACTTGTACTGTCCGTTAATTACTCCGCTTTCGATAGCAACACTTATAAACAATGTGATGGTCCAGCACTGGATTGTTTACTACTAGACACACGAGCCAACAACTTTTTAGATCATTTTGAAAATAAATTCGATACAGAAAAATCCTAACTGTAAAAAGATAGTACACTTCCTATGATTTTGAGACGATACCATAGTTCTCATAAATAGCAATATGAAAGAAATTAGTGATTTCATGGCATATTTAATAACATGTAGCCTATAACAACTGAAAGTATATGAGTGAAGAAAACAATGGAATTAACTTTTTAGACTCGAGAATAATAAATGTTAATGTCGAACATCAACTGGTTATATTACGAAAAGGAACAATCATTAATGATATCATACACCTGTTTTCACCACCCAGAAAGGCATAAATTTGCTTTTTCCAATACGACGACTGAACGATTAATTAAGCTCCATCTTTCAGATGAAAACAGGAGAAATGCGTTTGATACATTACGATGTACAGCAATGCGTAATGGATATCAATCTGAAATAGTAGATAGATTATTTAGCAGAAAAATGAAAGTTAATGAAAACCTAAAACGAAAGGAAATTACGGGAAAAAATTAAGAGAAAAGAAAGGAAAACAAGCTCATAACACTTACATAAAACAGAAAAAGTTTTTCGTAATACTAAGGTTGCAGTAGCTTTTCGTACTAACACCACCATCAGAAGTACTGCAGTACACACTACTGACAAGATAAGACAGTTTGACCAGTCGGAAGAATATAGAATTAATTTCAGTGAATTTGATGAAGTCTATATAGGAAAAACTGGATTAAAAATACGTCTCACATACAAAGCATGTATTTACAAAAGTCTACAATGAGTCTACATTCTCATTTAGAATCGTTGCACAGAACTGACAAAGGCCGGGACATTGATGTTTTAGAAGAACTAAAAAATATTGTTTCAAACGGAAAAAACTGATCTGAAAAAAAAGTAAGATCATTTCTAAGACAAGCTACACATCACGTAATGTTTGCAATAGGGATATTACTATGAATACTCTTAATCTTAGTTTAATCTCACATTACCCATCTGTTTCTCCCATACTGTACATTAAATAATCTGTTTAAAGCATTTTGCAACTTGTATAAAAGTATACGCAGTACCTGTATCGCCATGTTGCCTTACTTTATAACAAGTTGAACATTTAGGCTTACATGCTCAGTGCATCCGCTATGGTTCATTATGGCGTCCCATCTACCTACCTAAGAGTTCAGATTATAAATGTTATAGTATGGCACATACAGTGACCTTGCTTTAATTGAATATAGTTTTAATTAAGCTTATTTTTTGCTACTCTGTACAATATGTTAGTGGTCGTAGATTAGGCGCAAAAGCTGGCTTAATTTGTTATGTTACTTTCTGATCAATCCATTTGTCTATAAAAATGAGCGCTTTACATATTTTATATTGTAATATATTCAGGAAGTTCTTTTAGGCAAACGCTGTATATACATGTTGGTTGAGTCAGTGAATTTATCTACTGGCAGTATAAATACTGTGTCATCTGACGTTGGTCATACACTGTGTGCAGCAATTATTTTGATCAATCGCAGTGTAATGTATTTGAACTATCACTCAGTATATTAATACCTGCTAGATGTGCCTTGCTCCATTGACCACATACTCATAATGCTTGTAAATCCATGTATACTCCCGTTTTGTTTAGATTCACTATGTTACTATCTCCCATATGTTAATGGAATATATGTTCATTGCGTTTCATACTGCGTGGAGCAGGTGACATCCCATGCTTCAAACTTGCTCTCTTCTTGCTCCGCCAAGTTTTGGGTGAAGTATGGTTTTTTCCTGGAGAGTTGAAAGCTACATATGACATCTGTGAGGACTATATAAAAGATTGAGAATGTAGGCAGAAGTTTTAGAGTTCTAACAACATTTATTTTTCAAAAGAAGAAAAAAACAGACATAAATTATGTTAAACAAGTTATTGACTGAATACCGTAAACAACTAACAGGTGGTTTAAGACCACAATGGAGAAGGATCCTGGGTGGCAGAAGTGAGTCAAGTACTCTGGCTTAAAAACGTGGATAATACAGTCTCAATTGATCTGATTCTGAGCATACTTTGGTTGTTCAAATCTACAGAAGTTTCTCTATATAGGTGCAGCTGAGAGTGAGTGGAGATTGAGATCTGTACGCCCTGAGAAGGCCGGAGTGGCAATACGAACGCTGTTTGCTTCATGCGACGATGTAACTTGCAGCTGGCGAGATGTGTGCGGCGGAGGCGACATGTGAGGCGGCACCTGTGAATCGATCGCGGCCGCGAAAGAAATGCAAAAATCTCACGGTCTAGCGACCAGGCAGATGGATCGCAATTTACTCTCTACCAGAGCCCTGAAATCATGGTAGATTTCAGCGTGTGACATGCCCGTTCGCTGGTTGTACCAAGTACCAATCTGGCTCACTTATACGACAGAGCACACAAGGACACCAAAAGTCAATACTGGTAAATTAAAAACGAATAAGTGTGCCCTTGGCAAACGAGTAGTCCGAGACGTTTCAAGTCACACTGTCGGTACAGTAAGAGCTTAACCACAGGCTCCCCAGTCTAAATTACTCGCAAGTGAAGTCAGTCTCAGGACAGGTCCCAAGCACCAACCACACATACTAGAGCTTCGACCAGAACGTGCTCTTACCAGACAAAAGTCCAGCATCCGAGTGCCTCGCACCTCTCAGAAGAAAAATGTCTGTTTTCTCACAAAGTGCATGAACGACACCACCTTCACACTGTCTTCAGCCAATCACAGGGCTCTAGAGGCGCTAAATATCCCCTCCCACACGACAGCACAAACTCATGTCGAACTAGGGCTAGAGTTAAGAGACCTGCCTCTCTGTAAAAAAAAAGAAACCACCAATTACTGGATTTTTTAAGGTTTCGTGGAGGGGGAAGATGAATTTCTCCAAAGTCGTGTCGTTTCCCACACCAACAAGCAAAAAAATACAATCTTAAAAATCTTTACCTACATCGCCTGTGGCTTGGAACGTGTTAGGCCTAGCTGTGAGGTGTAATAAAGATTCTATCTCCAAATGTTTCTCAGATGCTGGAGCTTCTTATGCAACTGAGGTGGCCGATGGAAGTGGTTCACAGGCCTATTTGCAGTATTGATGAACACGAAAACTAATGAATTTTTATTATTCGTGGCTCTGCACTCATCCCGGTTTACAACTCCACTGTGTAGGCATGTTCCTTCAGTTCTCTGCCCCCAGCCCAGGCTTTGGATGGCGCCAATGCAGGTATTGTGACATTGCTCTGCTGGAAATGTCTTGCTAAAGGGCTGCTCTGTCTGCCCTGTAAGGCTGTGGGTCTGCCTGCCTAGATTTACTGAGGGATGGGCTCACCGCCAATTGCTTCCAACTTCCAACATGCCGTTTCTATGAGCTAAGAACCTAAAAAATATCTCATGCTTTTAGCGCCGTACCAGGCTCCATCAACATCTGCTCAGTCCATTAACTTTCTGGAGTCTCGCTCAAGGTGCGTCAGGTTGTAATAAAATCCTTAATGATTTTCCATATGTGGAAAATATATGAGAGAGTAACTTGTCCTCTTTCAAAGTCTATGTACGAAAGAAGCAGTGCACATGTTTAATACAGCTGTAGCTTTTCTCTAAGTGTTTGTAAGTCATTACCTCTATGCCTTTTGTTTCTGTCCTCACAACGGTTCTTTTAACATATGTATTTGCTGTTGGATACAACGTACAGATTGCTATCTGTTATGAGTGTCATATTTACTCATTCTAACATATGATACACAACATATATACTTTTGAGATAGTAGTCACTAAAGTCGTACTGAAACTATCGATTTATGCAGACTTGTACATCGTCTTTGGCTCAGCTGGTAAACTGTGATCAGCTTGCTGTCGGCAGTATGTTCAGTGCTTTCATTCGTGATGTTAATACTAACTGTTAGCCAGTTTATGATTAACGATGTTACTATGAGACAACAAGTAACACTGTACAGATGTGATATATCTGTGTGTTTAGTAAATACTTTGTTTATATAATTACATTATTTTGTATTCATACTTTTATTTCCAGTGATGAATTTATTGATTTTACTATCTGACGCCTAATATGATGTTATAAATAGTTTTATGCATGTGACATTTTATGTGTGGGTTTTCATTAAGATCTACATTAGTTAACATGATTGTAACAGTTTTAATTCTTAGACGCTTTACATGTTGAACCGCGCGACCGCTACGGTCGCAGGTTCGAATCCTGCCTCGGGCATGGATGTGTGTGATGTCCTTAGGTTAGTTAGGTTTAAGTAGTTCTAAGTTCTAGGGGACTGATGACCTCAGAAGTTAAGTCCCATAGTGCTCAGAGCCATTTGAACCATTTTTGAACTTTACATGTTCTTTCAGTTTGTTTAGTGCTATACAGGAACCTGATTAAGGCCTGTGGACCGAAACTGGTTGTTACTTTATGAGAATCTGTTGGCGATTAATCATTCCGTTTTTCAAAGATTTCTGCTAAGCTTTTATGACGTCAAATGTCTGTCTCAATTCTGGATATTTGATCTTAATTGGTTACTTCATCAAAGTGAAGTATGTACTATGGGTAAAATATTCATTTTTGCCTCAAGCCTCAAACACAAATTACGTAACTATTACTATTCTTGTGCCGTGCAGTCCACGTTATTGACATCTAGTGTGTTATTTATTAAGTAAAGCTGTGGAGGTACGCCCTTGCGCTGCTCTCACTCACGATTCTGATCTGCTGTTCTAGCTGTCAGCGTATTTTAGCAGAAGCCAAGCCCCATTTGTAAATTTCTTGTTCACAACGAAAAGTACTTGCCTGTACATGGGCAGCAATGCATTGGTGCTGAATTTTTCATGAGGGAGGTGTGGAAGGAACCATTGCCCATGACGAAAATGTAAAGTGTTACGCCATGAAGCATCATGTATTGTGGAGATATTCATTACACAACGGGTCTTCAATGTGCTATGTCCCTGTACGCAGCACTTGGATATCTCCGCAGAACAAGGCCGCCGGCGCGCTACGCTTCGAATATTCCGCCAACGGCATCTGCGAGGGCAGGCCACCAGAGACTGCTGCGGTGGGTCACGTGACTTGTGCACACGGCACCGCATCTGCCGTGCCATTTACCGCGACCCTCCTCTATATAAGAGCCTTATTGTGTTCATACTTATTGACAGCAAGTGCTTGTTTCAATATCTGGTTGTTTCTTTGTTTATGTGTATGTGGAAGGAGATTGATTCATCGTGGCCAAGATGTTGCTCGTGTTTCACGGTACGATACAAAGTGATTAAACTGTCATTCCATGCGGAACTGAAGTTTCATAATGAATATCAGCGACAGGTGTGACCAGTATGGGCATTATTAATCTCATTGTTGAATGGAAATATTTTTCGAATGTTATCTACAGCAATATCAAGCCATGCCTGAAACACATGCTGCATCATTTCATAAATTTGCTGGTATGACTAATTGTCTGCCCAAGGCATACCAGAATGGTCTACGGGTGTCAAATGAGAGGACTGAGCGACCAGTCAAGGGGTTTGTGGTGTGAACGGCAGAGTAGTGTGTTTAATTAACCAGGTGGAATATGCCATTTGGCAGGCTACTCATGAAGCCTATTGAAAAAGGGTTTACCATTCCTGCCACTTACTGATGAACACTCAGCCTCCCTTTAAAAATTACCAAATCAGTCCTGTTGTTATATTCAGCAGCTTCCCACACCATGATTCCAGGAGTTGGACAGATATAGCTTTCAAGAATAGTTATTTCCTGTACCCTTTCACCACATCGTATACGTATTTTGGTGTCGACCTGAGACGAGAACACCACAGAATGACACTCAGTGTCCAAAGTGATTCTGTCTCCATACGATGTAAGTCTCTATCGTCTGTAGTATGGTGTCTGTGATAGATTTCTCACGGAAACTCAAGCTTGTGACCCACCTTCTAGTTATTTTGTTCCTGACGGTTCGTATTCACAGTTCATGCAACCTCTGCCAGGATTTCATCTGCTGTCAGTCGTCTATTCGTCAGAACCAATCCAACAGTACTACGATCTTCTCACAGTGTAGTCCTTGTTGAAGGAGTCGTGCCTAGCCTTCTCGCCATATTGTTGTCATGAGCCGATCTCGTCACCACGTGTTCTATCTGTCTATGTTGTCCGTCCATCATGCCAATGATTCGACCTTTCTCAAAGTCCGAAAGGTGCACGTGAACGTCTACTGCATACATTGCATTATGATATCCAGCAGAAAAGTTGCAGTAACGTAAGACAAACATAATAGCCATTGTGTACTCACCCCACTCTTCATGTGTATGAAAGGACTTTTTAATACTGAAAATAAACACGCTTAATGATGAAATTATAACCAACAGATCACACAGACGTGGAAATACTGGAGTGTCTGTTTGGTATTGGTCAGTCAGGGTGTTGATGGTGTACCACTTCCCATTTCCACTATTGCAAATAGTTTTCTGCAGCCAGACATCTTGGGCTCGGAAGGAATGTTAAATCTCCTCGGTGATTAGGCCAGTTTCCTACTTCTTCAACAACTGGACGTTTAGACACCAGGCTGAGATTTATGCCCTCAGTCTTCTGGTCAACACTGTGGTAAGCCAGTGTCGCGTTGTTTCAGTTTTTTTGCGTATTGGGAATTACCGGGTGAGAAAAGCATTAGGCTCTCGCTGGGAGGCTGTCGAAGTAGCGGTCAGTTTCAGATGGAGAAATATTCAGAATGCGTCAGAGACTAAAATATTGCGGTTATTCTTCCTGCAAAGATGGCTTCCAAAAACTTGTTTCTATTCGTTACCTATGACGGCCTGCTAGTTGCTTATCTAACAGCTGGAAGCATGTAAGCGTCATATCTGTTGAAATGATACTCATTGGTAAAGATCTCTATGAATTTCCGGAGTCATATTGTGTAGTTGTTAGCACATGTGTTGTTGGCACAGGTGTTACAAAACTGCTGAGGCTTTCGTGGTCGCTTGTTGACGTGTTGGCTGTTAGGTTTTGCCTCGGCATCTTCGATCGTCGTTTGTGTGACGGTTTGCCTGACATTTCGCCAGCAGAATTTTCTGACATTGTCAAAACGTCCCACGTCCCCCCCCCCCCCCCCCCCCCAAACGGAGATCCTTGGAGAAAAACCTACAGATAATTATTGAAGCACTTCAGTACCGGACCACGCCTCTGGAGGAGCCAGAACAATACTGATCAGCCCATGCACAAAGTGAAATATTGTGCAGCAACTTGTTTTCCGTATTTGAAGAGTAACAACGCAGAAACAGTCCATACCATCAAGGAGACTGTGCGAACTTCCCCTCGGCGATTTCATTCATGTTGACAGGGTGTGTAGAACATGACTAGGACCTCAACAGAAAGACGCAATTGTCAACCGTTTTCGAGATAATCGAGCTTGAAAACTTTAGCCTCGCTTATATACTTTGTGTGGTCACTACCCTTCAAAGGGATCCGCTACTAAGCGGTTAATTTCGTAAGCGCGAGGTCCCTGTATAGAATATGACTACAGGTTTTTTTCTCCGTTACCACGTTATTCTGCCAATGTGCAGTGTTAAAGTAATCGCTCCCAAATGTTTCCGTCGGTGGAGCCTCCAAAACGTTTCCACCGTTGTAGCCTTGAGACGTTTATTTTTATGTGCAGGCGAGGAACCTTACAAAACGACTACAACACTGAGCGTACATCGTCGAACAGAAGAGAGTGATAGGTTCCAGAGAAGACTTCATAATAATTCAATCGATCGTTCACCATCACTTGTCTGTACCAGAATTCAGTGAAATGCTTCGATATGCGTGGTACACCGTTAAGTTTTGTGATGGTAGAGAACCTTCTATCAATGTAAATCAATTTTTTTTCGCAATAGACATGCCGAAAAATCATGCACATACAAAAATTCGGCGTTCATCAATCGTGTTCAACGTCTACGATCAACATCGCCCTAATTCGTGCAGTGATCGACAGGTCAGATACTGTCAAAAATGTTGATACAATAATATAAACCAAACGACTATACTGATCTGACTGAAAATACTCGTGTGTCCTTTTTTTATATCAATTCCCTTTACGAAAAAGTCGTTTCTCCCTTTTCAGCACAAATATTATTTGAATAATAAATCAATAATTAAATATTGATGATTTTCTGAGTCATAATCAATCTGGTGTTAGAATTACGAGGGGATGAAAAAAGTACCAGCAGCGAGATTCGATTCAGAGTCCTCGCTCTTATGGAACTAAGTGCTTACTCGATCGGCTGCGACCATTCAGAGTATCACAGTATAAGAGGCAGTTGAATGAAAATCGAACACCCACTATAGTGGAACCACGGAATAGTTCCATTTCGAGGTAATCACCAAACGTGTTAAGACATTTATTCCACTTGGAGACGAGACGATCAATTCCTCTTTCGTAGACGGGTCCACAACCGCACCTACTCTTGCACTTTCTCCAAGTCGCCAAAGACGTTAAAATCACGGAGTAAAAGAACCGGGGTGTATGGAGGATGCTGCAGTGTTTCCCAACCAAATCGCTGAAGCGTAGCCTTCGTGCGATTGTCGTTCCACGCCCGAGGAACTTGTTTCCATGTGATCGCCGGAATAAGTGCAGCAAGCCGGCGCGAGGTGCAGGCCATGTCTGCCACACAGGTGTCTGAAGGGTATTCTAATCCTAGGCGCTACCCGTACAGTACTAGGACAGGTGGACGAACACTGGACAAGTACCAGGCAACGAACACGTACACGAAGGAGCAGCTCGCACAGAGGACAACGGAGCTCCAGGGACTCATCTTAGAGAGGTCAGCCCTCGCCCTCTGAGGCACAGTTCGCGATCGGGATCCCGGCAGGCGGAATCAAGCAGGATAGTTACATTACAACCACATACTCCTCCTTCCCAGACAGTTCAACAACTGTCTACATCTACATCTACATCTACATCCATACTCCGCAAGCCACCTGACGGTGTGTGGCGGAGGGTACCTTCAGTACCTCTATCGGTTCTCCCTTCTATTCCAGTCTCGTATTGTTCGTGGAAAGAAGGATTGTCGGTATGCCTCTGTGTGGGCTCTAATCTCTCTGATTTTATCCTCATGGTCTCTTCGCGAGATATACGTAGGAGGGAGCAATATACTGCTTGACTCTTCGGTGAAGGTATGTTCTCGAAACTTTGACAAAAGCCCGTACCGAGCTACTGAGCGTCTCTCCTGCAGAGTCTTCCACTGGAGTTTATCTATCATCTCCGTAACGCTTTCGCGATTACTAAATGATCCTGTAACGAAGCGCGCTGCTCTCCGTTGGATCTTCTCTATGTCTTGTATCAACCCTATCTGGTACGGATCCCACACTGGTGAGCAGTATTCAAGCAGTGGGCGAACAAGCGTACTGTAACCTACTTCCTTTGTTTTCGGACTGCATTTCCTTAGGATTCTTCCAATGAATCTCAGTCTGGCATCTGCTTTTCCGACAATCAACATTATATGATCATTCCATTTTAAATCACTCCTAATGCGTACTCCCAGATAATTTATGGTATTAACTGCTTCCAGTTGCTGACCTGCTATTTTGTAGCTAAATGATAAAGGATCTAACTTTCTGTGTATCCGCAGCACATTACACTTGTCTACATTGAGATTCAGTTGCCATTCCCTGCACCATGCGTCAATTCGCTGCAGATCCTCCTGCATTTCAGTACAAGTTTCCATTGTTACAACCTCTCGATACACCACAGCATCATCTGCAAAAAGCCTCAGTGAACTTCCGATGTCATCCACCAGGTCATTTATGTATATTGTGAACAGCAACGGTCCTATGACACTCCCCTGCGGCACACCTGAAATTACTCTTACTTCGGAAGACTTCTCTCCATTGAGAATAACATGCTGTGTCCTGTTATCTAGGAACTCCTCAATCCAATCACACAATTGGTCTGATAGTCCATATGCTCTTACTTTGTTCAATAAACGACTGTGGGGAACTGTATCGAACGCCTTGCGGAAGTCAAGAAACATGGCATCTACCTGTGAACCCGTGTCTATGGCCCTCTGAGTCTCGTGGACGAATAGCGCGAGCTGGGTTTCACATGACCGTCTTTTTCGAAACCCATGCTGATTCCTACAGAGTAGATTTCTAGTCTCCAGAAAAGTCATTATACTCGAACACAATACGTGTTCCAAAATTCTACAACTGATCGACGTTAGAGATATAGGTCTATAGTTCTGCACATCTGTTCGACGTCCCTTCTTGAAAACGGGGATGACCTGTGCCCTTTTCCAATCCTTTGGAACGCTACGCTCTTCTAGAGACCTACGGTACACCGCTGCAAGAAGGGGGGCAAGTTCCTTCGCGTACTCTGTGTAAAATTGAACTGGTATCCCATCAGATCCAGAGGCCTTTCCTCTTTTGAGCGATTTTAATTGTTTCTCTATCCCTCTGTCGTCTATTTCGATATCTACCATTTTGTCATCTGTGCGACAATCTAGAGAAGGAACTACAGTGCAATCTTCCTCTGTGAAACAACTTTGGAAAAAGACATTTAGTATCTCGGCCTTTAGTCTGTCATCGTCTGTTTCAGTATCATTTTGGTCACAGAGTGTCTGGACATTTTGTTTTGATCCACCTACCGCTTTGACATAAGACCAAAATTTCTTAGGATTTTCTGCCAAGTCAGTACATAGAACTTTACTTTCGAATTCATTGAACGCCTCTCGCATAGCTCTCTTCACACTACATTTCGCTTCGCGTAATTTTTGTTTGTCTGCAAGGCTTTGGCTATGTTTATGTTTGCTGTGAAGTTCCCTTTGCTTCCGCAGCAGTTTTCTAACTCGGTTGTTGAACCACGGTGGCTCTTTTCCATCTCTTACGATCTTGCTTGGCACATACTCATCTAACGCATATTGTACGATGGTTTTGAACTTTGTCCACTGATCCTCAACACTATCAGTACTTGAGACAAAACTTTTGTGTTGAGCCAACAGGTACTCTGAAATCTGCTTTTTGTCACTTTTTCTAAACAGAAAAATCTTCCTACCCTTTTTAATATTCCTATTTACGGCTGAAATCATCGATGCCGTAACCGCTTTATGATCACTGATTCCCTGTTCTGCGTTAACTTTTTCAAATAGTTCGGGTCTGTTTGTCACCAGAAGGTCTAATATGTTATCGCCACGAGTCGGTTCTCTGTTTAACTGCTCAAGGTAGTTTTCAGACAAAGCACCTGATCACCGTATCACCGCCGAAGACAGAAAACTTCAAGATGAACGCGCTAAAGTGCTCACAGCCAGGTGTGAAATAATGTCACAAAGCACTGATAACTGAGAGGACATCGCACCTAATGCAGCAGAATCGTCAGTATTATCAAGTTCGTCAGGTTCTGAGTTACCAAGTATGTTGGTCAACAACGATGCTCAACCATCCAATCAGGACGAGGATCGAGAGTTTCAGCTTTTTATGGGTCAACGATTAGGAAGAAAATTCAAAAACTCACGTCAAGCAGAGGGTATCGCGAGATGACAGCACCCTGTGCTCACCTCAAACGAATACGCACTGCTACAGTCTGACGATGATCAGGTGGAGGTGTCAGCAGAACAGAGCGCATCTGGAACGAACAACGACTGAAACCATGCACTGATGCAAAACTCTCCAATACCATCCCACCTATTACCATCCAATACTCAGGGCAATACCTACTCATAAACAGTGAACTGAAGAAACATATCGAGGGACCAAAAGGAAGATTTATAAGGGCAATACAGCAAAGTATCACTTCTCATCATTGGCTGAGCAGAGGATCGGCCTGAGATTTTTCAAGGATTCAAAAATTTCGTTTTTTATACGCCAGTCGCCAACCAACGAGTCTCTCAAAGTCGTCATCAAGTAGCTTGTCGAGGAAATCACAGAAGACGAGATAGTACAAGCTCTGTACAGCATTGGTTTCCAACAAGCCTCAGCCGGCCGTTGTGGCCATGCGGTCCTAGGCGCTACAGTCTGGAACCGCGCGACCGCTACAGTCGCAGGTTCGAATCCTGCCTCGGGCATGGATGTGTGTGATGTCCTTAGGTTAGTTAGGTTTAATTAGTGCTAAGTTCTAGGGGACTGATGACCTCAGAAGTTAAGTCCCATAGTGCTCAGAGCCATTTGAACCATTTGAACCAACAAGCCTCAGTCCATCAATTTAAATCGAGAGACGAGAAAACTAGTAAGCTAATACCACAGCCAGTTTACTTTGTGACTCTGCCGGTAAGCCCAGATAGTGAGTCAGTATATGACTTCAAACATCTTCTCGACACTACAGTGATAATTGAACCAAAAAAAAATATGATCAAAAGAGGGGCCCCCGCAATGCAGAAGATGTCAACGTTTCTTACACAAGGAAAATTATTGCCAACTGCCACCTTGGTGTGTGAGTGCGTGGACCACCACCCGGACAAGGCATGGCAAAATCTCCAAACCAGAAGGTAAAATGTATAAGCTGTGAAGGCCAACAATCTGCAACTTAGAGAGGCACTGCGGATGTACACTGCGTAGGGACGAGCAGCACAGAGCAGACAACAACTAGTTGCTGCCACCACTCAACTGAATGCTGCCAACTAAAAGGAATTTCCTCTTTACGTCGCGAGAACGACATAGGTCACAGCCGCCTGACGCACTTCTGCTGGCACCAGAAGTCAACAATCTGATGCACTACAACGGACGCACATTCACTATTCAGATTCTCGGAAATCATGAAGATGGTCACTAGTATAACAGAATTTTTATCAACTCTCCGGCAGAAGAGCATTTTTACAGTCATTCAAGAGACTTTACGAAAATTTAATGAAGCATCAGACATCCTAGCAAAACTACTTCGCCCTCAGTAACAGCCCGTAGACCAACAAGGTTGGATAGCATTTCACTACGTATATTCAACGTTAACAGCATTTACAATCAGAACGTGGAACTCGAGGATTTCCTCGTGCGTTTCAAGATCAACATTCTTTTCCTGGCGGAAATGCACCTCCATCCCACCCAACCTTTCAACTTATGCAGTATGATGGGCTACAGGACGGACAGAGTAAATGGCTGAGGGAGTGGCACAGCCATTAAATCAAGCATCCGTCACACACGTTCCTCTCGCATTAACACAATTTACATCTCTGAAAGCAATATCAATTAACATCTTCACCAGTTTTCTCACCATTACATTTGTTGTGGTGTATCTTAGCCCTTAGAGGTCGTTCGTCGAGGATGACCTTCTACTGCTGTTTCCTCGAGGTGAAAGAATTCTGCCCTGGGGTGCCGTCAATGCCAAGCACTTCGGGTGGAATCCGCACCATACCAGGCCACGAGGGAACCAGCTGTATGAATTGCAGGAACGACTGGAAACCATCACATTCGGGTCCTGACGATCCAACTCACCTCCCAAACAACCCAGCCCACAGAGCCGACGTGCTGGATACAGCTATCGTAAAAAATCTAATACTAGATTTGTGCCTTCAAATCGTTAACGATCTGACGTCCGACCACAATCCGTTGATTGGTATCATCACAGAGGTGCTGGAACAATTACAACTCCCAGTCTAACAGACCACGAACAGTGACCTGTACCAGCATTTCTTAGCAACAATGTCCCCATCAACAACAGTTCTCATAGAGGAGGCCATCTCTGCATTGACCGAAAAGATCAGAAGCGGCTGCCGTCAGGCTACGGTCACAACTGAGTAGAGCCCATTCTACAGTGAATAGTTTTCTTCACTGCTCCAGGACTTGAAGAACCTTAAAAACAGGGTGCGAAAACACTAGCAGCGGAATCGTAATCCCGAGGGCCATCGCGAACTTAACGCATCTCTCTAGGGAGTGACATTACAGAGCCGTTGAATTCCACCATGAGAAGTGGAAAGATAAGATAGCTGCTCTCACTTTACCCACCACGAATGAATGAGGCCTGTTCCGAGCCGTCCGAAATGCAAGACCTGTGAAAGTGGCGCTTCTGAGACCATGGTTTAATCCACTGAGCAAGTTAAAACTTTTTTGCCTCTATATATGCGCCACAAAATGTCAGCACATGACGATGCGGACGAAGAAGAGATAAGAATACGACGCCAGACAGAAGATCCGTTGAATGGCACGACAAATGGAACCACTCTTGAGGTCCACTCTGTTATAGCCGTGCAACGACTCGGCAACCACTCATCCCCCGAACAGGACAGTATAACAAGCGATCAGTAGAAGAAGTTGCCACGCAAGCCACTTGTGTTGATAATCCGCATTTTTAACGGTTGCCTCACGTTAGGCTACTTGGCGTCTCACTGGAGGGTTGCTCGCATACTACCATTACCAAAGCCAGTGAAGGACCATCGCTAATCGCAAAAACATTGGCCCTTCAGCCTCCTGCCAACACTCTCCAAAGTACTGCAACGTATCATACTCCAACACCTTCGCCCAGCAATCACCAAAGCGGAAGTGATACAACCAGACCAGTTCGCATTCCAGCCACGCCTGTCGGCCGAACTCCAGTTCCTCCAGGTCACTCAGAGTACAGTATATGAATCAAGGGAAGTATACAGTGGCTGCCTTTCTCGATAGTGAAAGGGCATGCGATCAAGCATGCAAAAACAAGCTGCTCACCAAACTGCCTGACATCCCCACCATCCCAGACCACTGTACAGAGATTATTGACAGCTATCTTCCAGTGGGCCAGAAGTCAAAAATTGTCGGAGGGCGTCCCTCAAGGCTCTGTTCTGTCACCGTTTCTATTCATCCTGTTTGTGAATGACCTGCTGCTACTTTCACAAATTGTCCTTGCGTAAGTTGCGGATGATCCAGCGATCCTTACCAGCAGCCACAGAGTCGAAGCAGCGATACGGCGCCTCCAACATCAGCATACATTTATTCAGTTATGGTCGCCAACCGCATTACTCTCAATGCAGAGAACACGCAGGCCATTATGTTTACATGCCACCAATCAGAACTCAGAGACTGTCCCGCACTGCACAACATTGCGCTCCTTGGACAAATCAGGTGAACCAGAAACTCCTCTTCAGGGACCATGTTCAGGGAAAAGGCTGTTCCACCATGCACCTGTTCACCAATTATACCACTGTTGTCAGCATGTAAACGTGAGGACCAACCTACAACTTTACCGAGCAGCGATCCTGCCGTCAATCTTATAGGGGTGCTCCTGCTGGCGCGTCACCTGTCACAGCAATCTCCAAGTGCTGCAAGTCCTACATAATCGGTGGCTACGGTTAATCGTCGGTGCATCTAGACGAGCAAGGATCAGGGAAGCACTAATGCCCATTAAGAGACATTTATTACGTGATGACTGTTTCTCCTGAGAGGTGGCATCGCATCACAGGTCACCACCAACCTTCAAGGCACCGCAATGTCATAACAAATGAATGTAAGTTCACAAACAAAAAACAGTAATGTTACGTTGTGTGGCAGAAACGCAAAGTCGATAGGAACAATACGAAACATTAAATGAAATGTCATAGGATAACAAACACCTTATGAGGGTTAAAGGACCTAGTGCCAAATACCATTCTGAAGCGGAAATAAAGAGAAAATTATTCCTTCACCCTTTACACCTAGGAAATTCAGCTACGATGTGGTAGTGCTTTTGTGTATTAGGCGAACAAAAGAAAACTAGACTAGGTCATAACCCAACAACTGCGTGCACTCTGATGTGGCACTATGCCGTCCCCCTCCCACAGCGGTGACAGTATTGAAACGTAACGACAGGGGACCACCTGTCATGTAGACAGTGTTATGGAGGGTGTTTGGTTTTCATTTGACTGTCCCTTTCAATAAGCACGCCTAAAATTTTAAAGTACGGTCTCATCGAAAATGGTTATGAGTTTCATCTTCCTGTTTTCATATGTTGAATTCCTAGTCTGGTCCTACACACCCTGTAAGTATGAATCAAATCGTCGAGGAGAAGTTCTTACGGACGTCTTGTGAGTGGGTGGACGCTTGCGGCAACAATGCATCATCATACGAGGGTCATTCCATAAGTCATGGCAACTATGGTGTATATTGCTTTAATG
Source organism: Schistocerca cancellata (assembly GCF_023864275.1). Classification (NCBI taxonomy): domain Eukaryota; kingdom Metazoa; phylum Arthropoda; class Insecta; order Orthoptera; family Acrididae; genus Schistocerca; species Schistocerca cancellata. Next base: position 575,829,774 of record NC_064626.1, read on the forward strand.
TGCCAACATGAGAATTCCACGACGTGCATTGAACTGGTACGGTAATGTGCATCTGAATGCCAACGTAAAGTAGGGTTCCAGTAAAGGAGATCATGGTAATGGTTGAAATGAAACGCGCATTAGAAGTCTACCTTATTTTGTTGTGAACGAGTACAAATGGAACACAAATGAATCAAAATCAACTACTGTACTGCAAAATAGTAGACATCTTAGATTGTTTGCAGATGATGCTGTCATTTACCGCCTTGTAAAGTGATCAGAAAACCAAAATCAATTGCAGTACGATATCACATGTGTTTCACTCGATTAATTTCCGTCAGTTATTACGAACGGTGACCTTTATGAAGTGAAATCACCACTCCAGTCGCAAAACTGGAACTGTGGTCCATAGGCATAGAATCTGATTAGAAGCCGTTTGCGGGGAATGGTATCAGGGCTCTTCTGGACAGGGGCAATTGGCTATACATAACAATGAAAAATGGATCGTTTTCTGAAGAGCCAAAATGCAGACGTACAAAATCAAGGTCCGCCAAGACATGCAGTGTTGTGAAAAATACGTCGCATTGTGGGGTGGATACGTAGAGTAGGCTTCACACCAGGGATGGACAACCGGCAGCACGGTCTTTTCGAGATGAAAATTATAACTTTATGACTGAAAAATCTAGGTTTCATACAGTTTCTTTGAAGGGTTGCACCTACTCTGTCCATTCTCCGGAGACATTCTATAGCCATACTGAGCGGGTAGACGGCTTGTCGACGTTATCATTCGTTCTTTCAGTAGAAGGCAAGCTGATTACACCACCCCCTACCCATTTCCAGATTAGTTAATTTTTGCACAACATTCTTTTTCATCCCGGTTCACACCAGAACTGGTGGAAGCTCATCGGTATTGTCACCAATACGTGTCCCCTCTTTTGCAACCAACTTGAGAAGACAGCGTAAAAGCACTGCTTACTCCTGAGATGGTTGGCGGTGCCAAGCTGCATCTATCGATCTTCATAGGCCTACTGGGCAGCGTGCATCCACATACCACTCTCGGTGCTCGTGACGTCATCCATCCCTCGCTAAAGTTCTGCATCTCGTTGCATCTGCGTTAGATAAGTTCTCACTGGCGAATACGAGACAGGGACGGAGCCTCCTGGTGGAGCATTTGTATCCCCGCGGGCGGCGCGGCATGCGGAGGACGGAGCGCACTTCTTAGCGCCGGCCCGCCATCTTCCCCGCAAGATTTATGGACTTAGCTCCGTCCCTTCCCGGGATTTCAATTAGCGTGGCCGGCGCAGTGGAAATGTTTTTGTCGCAGCTGACACGCCGTCGCCCTCCCAGAATCCGATTATCCTCCGCGAGCCGTCGGTTCCCACGTCGCGTTACCACGGCGCTGGAAACTTTTGGTTGTCAGCGACCGCCGGCTCTGGAACACCTACTCAGCAAAGTTGCCGCCCTCGGCACTTCACCCGCAGATACTTCAAATCCCATTACCCAACGTAGCGCTGTTCTCCATTTATCTCTGCGTGTGATACAAAGGCCCTCAACACGTCCCAAATGTTTCTTCAGCTTTACTGTATATTAGCTTTCTTTTATCTCCTATGGCAACTGAGGGAGAAAAGTACATCTACAACTGTATCTACATCTGTGCCGCCGTCTGTACTCTCCAAACCACTGCAAAGCGAATGGAAAACGGTAATTTCCATTGTACTACTTAAATATATTTCTACCGAATCTATTCGCGTATGGAATAATTACCTAAATACCTGTGTGCGCGGTGTAATTTATCTAGTCTTGTCTTTGAAATTCCGAAGAAACTGCAGAGGGCAGTAGTATACAAGGTATGTTCAAAACGTAAAGGGAATTATTGGTTTTATTAGCTCAGATTAGTGTTATCCCCTCCAAAATAATCTCCATTAAAAGAGTTACTAGCTGAGAAATACGATGTTGTGCAGATATTTATTATTTCAATCTCTGATTAGTCTACCTCCTCATCTCTCCACTTTCTATCTCCTCCTCCTTCCTCTTGCCTCTGTTCATCTCCTCTTCCATCCACCATCTCCTTCTCCCCCTCTCTCTATCCATCTCCCCACATCTCCCTGGCCATCTTCTTCTCATCTCTCTCTCTCTCTCTCTCTCTCTCTCTCTCTCTCTCTCTCTCTCTCTCTTCGTCTGCTCCTTCTACACCTCTCTTTCCATCTCTCCCTAACCCTATCTCTTGCTCCCCTGCCCCCTCTCACCACCTCCTCCTCTCCCCTACTCTATCCATATCCTCCCCCTTACTCTCTCTGACTCCTTGCCCCCATTTCTGTCCATCATCCCGCTATCACCCCCATCTCCAAACTAATGGAAGGACTCTGGGATTTTACTACCACAGCATATCTTTCCACATAGTAATATGTGTAGCGAGATTGACTGAAATTCATCCAGAAGCGATTATTTTTAAATGTTGCCTCCATCCCAACTAACATGAGGAAACAGTGTCTCAACACTGCTAACTCCTGAGGTGGTTGGCGGTGCCTAGCGGCATCTATCGATCTTTATAAGGCTACTGGACAGTGGACATCCACATATGGAACATATGCACATGTAACGTAATATTGTACACATATATGTCTGATTTTCTGCTGTTGTATACGATATGGCTCCAGAGACCATGTTAAATTTATCCGTCATATTCAGCCGGGTGACTTGATCTTAGGTCCCGAAATATGTTGACAAAGTTACTTTCTCACTGCACTGGTCATTCTCACGCCCAAGTTGACACACTCAGTAGCACAGGCAAATTTCACTTCATACTTTTAAATGTATTCGAAGTCAACTAAGTACAGGAAATAAATACCGACACGTCGTTTTCGAACAACGTCACCTCTCTCATTCAAACCGCCCACCTGTAGTGATGATGGGGATTGTTTCTCTCTCAGTATTTTTATAGGAATATCATGGTTCAAATGGCTCTCAGCACTATGGGACTTAACATCTGAGGTCATCAGTCCCCTAGAACGTAGAACTACTCAAACCCACTAACCTAAGGACAACACACACATCCATGCCCGAGGCAGGATTCGAACGTGCGATCGTAGCGGGTGCGCGGTTCCAGACTGAAGCGCCTAGAACCGCTCGGCCACACCGGCCGGCGGGAATATCATGTACCTCGCAAATCTGACTGAATTGTCTCCATGTGTTCCTGAATTTTGCTTAAGTGTTCCCCCTTTCCTTCCCACCCCCTGTGGCATGTGGGCGCTTCCTAACCCCACAGTGCATATTTCCAGATACCAAATGACCAGGAATACATAGATTATTTAAAGCAGTGTTTTTCAGCCCTTCATAATATGCTTTCCAGATAAAAAAGATTGTGGTGACCCCTTAGAACATTAATAAAACTGTTTAAGTGATGTATAACTCAATGTAATTGATCTTGTTTCTATTAATATTATATTGATGCACATTTCTCTGTGCAAGGTAGTCGCAGCACTCTGCGGACACGTCGCGCGTGTTCACTGGCTTCAGTCAGTTTTCCGAGTTCGCCAGCGAGTACGGACGTGACTATTGTGCCCTTGCGCTTCGCTCCGAGATATTTCTGTAAAGGTCTGCGCAACTCTCCACGTCTGCGGAAACGAATCAAAATCGACGGAAGAAGACCTCATGACGAGTTATTTGAAGTACAGTTTTAGTGTCATGATTAATAAGCCTCAATGTGTAATTTGCGGCGAAGTATTGTCACGTGGGAGTATGAAAACATCAAAGCCTAAGCGTCCCTCTCAGCTAAACATTCCAAGGAAGCTGTTAAACCTTTGGAGTTCTTCGAAAGTAAACTAGAAAATTCTTAAGCAGTACGAAACTATTATGATTCAGTTAATAAAATGGTAAGTTATTGTTATTTCTTGCTTAAATATTACGTTATTAATTATTTATTTGTTTGACTGATTTAACAATATTTTTATATGATTATCCAGTGTCAACGAAGAGTGCCTTATTAGCTAACTACCGAGTCACTTACCGAGTTGATAAAGCAGGGAAGCCACATACAGATGCCGAGATGATTGAAATCATGTTTGGTCTGCAGGAGGCAGCTAATTGAAAAAGCATACTGTTTTCTGATAACGCCCACTGACAGCAGGATAAACGATGTGGCCAGCGCAATTCGAAAACAATTCGTTAAAGAATTAAAAAAGGGGCCACGTTTTGATTCGCAGTTCGATGAATCTTCAGATATTTCAGATTGTGCGTAATTTATAGTATCTGTACTCTTCTAAGGAGATGAAAGTATGGTGGAAGACATTTTATTTCGAAAAACATGACATGCGAACGCTTCTGACCAGTATTTGAATGACATCTTTTTAGAAAGCACTCGCAGCTGTGAGACTGACTGGACAAAATGTATCCCCCTGTGCAGCAATAGTGCTAAGGCTGTGATTGGCAATAAAAGCGTGATCGTTGCTAAATTAAAATCAATAATGTCAAATGTTTCATGGACACACTGCTTTCATCGGCAAGCTATGGCAGCCATGTTTTTACATTCTGATTTAAATGATGTGCTTAAAAAACTAATCACAGTCGTGAACTCTATTGAAGATAAAGCGTTGCAAATGCGAATGTTTACAATCATTTGTCAAGTCATGAGTTAAAAATTTCCTTTATCGCAAGAAAGGCAGATGGATTTTCGAAGGAAAGGTATCGATGTGAGTTCCGGGACTAAAAGCTTGTTGTTGTTGTTGTGGTCTTCAGTCCTGAGACTGGTTTGAAGCAGCTCTCCATGCTACTACTACTACCATCATCAGTTATTTTGCTCCCCAAATAGCAAAACTCCTTTACTACATTAAGTGTCTCATTTCCTAATCTAATTCCCTCAGCATCACCCGACTTAATTCGACTACATTCCATTATCCTCGTTTTGCTTTTGTTGATGTTCATTTTATGTCCTCCTTCCAAGACACTGTCCATTCCGTTCAACTGCTCTTCCAAGTTCTTTACTGTCTCTGACAGAATTACGATGTCATCGGCGAACCTCAAAGTTTTTATTTCTTCTCCATGGATTTTAATTCCTACTCCGAATTTTTCTTTTGTTTCCTCTACTGCTTGCTCAATATACAGATTGAATAACATCGGGGAGAGGCTACAAACCTGTCTCACACCCTTCCCAACCGCTGCTTCCCTTTCATGCACCTCGACTCTTATAACTGCCATCTGGTTTCTGTACAAATTGTAAATAGCCTTTCGCTCCCTGTATTTTACCCCTACCACCTTCATAATTTGAAACAGAGCATTCCAGTCAACATTGTCAAAAGCTTTCTCGAAGTCTACAAATGCTAGTAACGTAGGTTTGTCTTTCCTTAATCTAGCTTCTAAGATAAGTCGTAGGGACAGTATTGCCTCACGTGTTCCAACATTTCTACGGAATCCAAACTGATCTTCCCCGAGGTCGACTTCTACCAGTTTTTCCATTCGTCTGTAAAGAATTCGCGTTAGTATTTTGCAGCTGTGACTTATTAAACTTATAGTTCGGTAATTTTCACATCTGTCAACGCCTGCTTTCTTTGAGATTGGAATTATTATATGCTTCCTGAAGTCTGAGGGTACTTCGCCTGTCTCATAAATCTTGCTCACCAGATGGTAAAGTTTTGTCAGGACTGGCTCTCCGAAGGCCGTCAGTAGTTCCAATGGAATGTTGTCTACTCTCGGGGCCTTGTTTCGACTCAGGTCTTTCAGTGCTCCATCAAACTCTTCACGCAGTATCGTATCTCCCATTTCATTTTCATCTACATTCTCTTCCATTTCCATAATATTTTCCTCAAGTACATCGCCCTTGTATAGACCCTCTATATACTTCTTCCACCTTTCTGGTTTCCCTTCTTTGCTTAGAACTGGGTTTCCATCTGAGCTCTTGATATTGATACAAGTGGCACTGTTTTCTCCAAAGGTATCTTTTTAACTTTCCTGTAGGCAGTATCTATCTTACCCCTAGTGAGATAAGCCTCTACATCCATACATTTGTTTTATAGCCATCCCTGCTTAGCCATTTTGCACTTACTGTCGATCTCATTTTTGAGACGTTTGTATTCCTTTTTGCCTGCTTCATATACTGCGTTTTTATATTTCCTCCTTTCATCAATTAAATTCAATATTTCTTCTGTTACCAATGGATTTCTACTAGTCTTCGTCTTTTTACCTACTTGATCCTCTGCTGCCTTCACTATTTCATTTGTCAGATCTAACCATTCTTCTTCTACTGTATTTCTTTCCCCCAATCCTATCAATCGTTCCCTTATGCTCTCCCTGAAACTCTGTACAACCTCTGGTTTAGTCAGTTTATCCAGGTCCCATCTCCTTAAATTCCAACCTTTTTGCAGTTTCTTCGGTTTTAATCTACAGTTGATAAGCAATAGATTGTGGTCAGAGTCCACATCTGCCCCTAGATATGTCTTACAATCTAAAACCTGGTTCCTAAATCTCTGTCTTACCATTATATAACCTATCTGATACCTTCTAGTATCTCCAGGATTCTTCCATGTGTACAATCTTCTTTTATGATTCTTGAACCAAGTGTTAGCTATGATTAAGTTATGCTCTGTGCAAAATTCTAGCAGACAGCTTCCTTTTTCATTTCTTACCTCAATCCATATTCACCTACTATGTTTCCTTCTCTCCCTTTTCTTACTCTCGAATTCCAGTCATCCATGACTATTAACTTTTCGTCTCCCTTCACTACCTGAATAATTTCTTTTATCTCATCATACATTTCATCAGTTTCTTCATCATCCGCAGAGCTAGTTGGCATATAAACTTGTACTACTGTAGTAGGCATGGGATTCGTGTCTATCTTGGCCACAATAATGCGTTCACTATGTTGTTTGTAGTAGCTTACCCGCACTCCTATTTTTTTATTCATTATGAAACCGTCTCCTGAATTACCCCTTTTTGATTTTGTATTTATAACCCTGTATTCACCTGACCAAAAGTCTTGTTCTTCCTGCCACCGAACTTCACTAATAGGCACTATATTTAACTTTAACCTATTCATATCCCTTTTTAAATTTTCTAATCTACCTGCCTGATTAAGGGATCTGACATACCACGCTCTGATCCGTAGAACGCCAGTTTTCTTTCTCCTGATAACGACGCCGTGTTGAGTAGTCCCCACGCGGAGATCCGAATGGGGGACTATTTTACCTCCGGAATATTTTACCCAAGAGGACGCCATCGTCACTTAACCATACAGTAAAGCGGCATGCCCTCGGGAAAAATTACGGCTGTAGTATCCCCTTGCTTTCAGCCGTTCGCTGTACCAGCACAGCAAGGCCGTTTTGGTTAGTGTTACAAGGCCAGATCAGTCAATCATCTAGACTGTTGCCCCTGCAACTACTGAAAAGGCTGCTGCCCCTCTTCAGGAACCACACGTTTGTCTGGCCTGCCAACATATACCCCTGCGTTGTGGTTGCACCTACGGTACGGCCATCTGTACCGCTGAGGCACGCAAGCCACCTTACCAACGGCAAGGTCCATGGTTAATGGGGGGGGGGGGGGGAGGGAGATGAATTTATAGTCTTTTCTAAGGACTTACGGGAGCACATTGTGGCGTTGAATGACGTCTTTAATCGATTAAAAGTGGCAAAATTAACACTTTGTTTGGAAAAGTGTCATTTCATATAAAAGAAAGCTCATGTGACAGTGTTATCAACATATACAGATGGCGGTAGTACTTTGTACACAAGGTATGAAAGGTTAGTGCAACGGCAGAGTTGTCATTTGTGCTCAGCTGATTAATATGAAAAGATTTCTAATGTGATAAAGTCTGGAAAATAACAGACTTTGTACACAGAATGGCAGTTGCAGCGACACGCATTGGTTATTATATCACGGAAATCGTTAAGCAGTTCAATATTCTGTGATCGACAGTGTCAAGCGTATGCCACAGATACCACATTTAAGGTATTATCTCTTACCATAGAGAATGCAGTGGCTGACGGCTTTTGCTTAATGACCGAGCGCATCAGCATTTGGATGGAGTTGTAAGTGCAAACAAACAGTCAAGCAGCACTGTGTGAACTAATTGCAGAAATCAATGGTGAGTGTACGACAAACATATCACTTAGGACAGTGGAGCGAAATTTGGCGTTAATTGGCTATGGTAGTACACGACCAATGTGAGTGCCTTTGCTAACAGCACGTTACTTGCAGTGTCTCTCCCTGAATCGTGACTATATCGACTGGGTCCTAGACAACTGGAAAACTTTTGGCTATCAGATGAGTCCTGCTTTTAGTTGACAAGAGCTGTTGGTAGGGTTCAAGTGTGGTGCAGACTGCATGAAACTGTGGATCCCATATGCCAAAAAGGCAATGTGCAAGCTGGTTGTGGCTTCATAATGGTGTGGGCTATGTTTGCATGGAGCAGACTGAGTCCTCTGTTGTGTTCAGCTACTTGGAACCATTTACAACCGTTCATGGAATCTACATGTCCCAGACAACAATGGTATTTTTGTGGATGACTGTGCACCATGTCACTGGGAAAAATTGTTCGTGACTGTTATGAAGAGCATTCTGCACAGTTCGAGTGAATGATTTTGCCACCCAGATCGCCCAACACGAATCCCATCGAACATTTGTGGGACACAACAGAGACGTCAGCTTGAGCACAAAATGCTGCATTGGCAGCACTTTCGCAATTATGGACAGCTATAGAAGCAGAATGGCTTAATATTTCTGCAGGGGACTTCCAACGACTTGTTGAGTCCGTGCCATGTCGGGTTGCTGAGCTACACTGGGCAAAAGATTGTCTGCCACGATATTAGGAGGTATCCCATTACCTTTGTCGCTTCAGTATATAGTGTGTGTCAACTCCTTGGCTTCTACAAGCCATGTAGGAATACCTAACTCCCAGTACAGAGATTTGGAAAGCAATTTTACTGGACTTCAGATTTGAAAGGAAGGCCTTGCGCAATTAAAGAATTTACTGACCACAGATCCCATCATTGCTCTCCTGCATTGTCAGATACGAGTTTATTTGACCAGCAGTCACACCTTATAGTGTTTATTAATTCAGAAAATAGACGGAACTGAATACTTAATAACCTATGCTCCTACACAGCTAAACAAAGTGGAGAAAAAATTACTCAGATGCTCAAAAAGAGTTGCTCAGTTTGATCTATAGTATTACTTATTTCAGTTACTACTTACATGGCTGATACTTTAAAGTGGTGACGTATCACTCAGCAATGAAATGGGTTATGGGCATTAAAGATCTCACTAAGCACTTGACCTGATGGGTTTTGTGGTTAAGTGAGTGATTTTGAAATCATATATCAACCAAGGAAGATTCATTTTAATACAAGGTACCCACCATGGAACAAATTGGTATATTCGGAGAACAGTAGTGGAAGGCTCAGGCCACTGACCAAGATTGTCAGCAATTCACAATGCAAGCTCAATTCAGTGCTGATGATAGAATTCATACAAACAAACAAGGTGTGAAACTTCCTGGCAGACCGAGACTTGGGACTTTGCCTTTCACAGGCAAGTGCTGTACCCTCAAAAGGCAAAGGCCCTGACTTCGAGTCTCAGTCTGGAACACAGTTTTAATCTGCCAGGAAGTTTCATATCAGAGCGCACTCCGCTGCAGAGTGGAAATCTCATTCTGGAATCAAGGTGTGGTCGGCGAATAGCTATGCCAGAAAGTTTACATGATGAATCAGTGAGACAGGCTCTTGATTATAACTTTGTAGGGAAGGGAGCAGACAAGCTGTTGTACAACATGTTACAGATAATTATTGGTGAAGAACATGTCAGCAAAATGCTGAGCAGTATGTCAGAAACTGCATATCTTGTGCACAAAGAGCTGAGATTTGTCGTCAGCAGATTCCATTGCAAAAGTTACCTGAAGCCAACAGACCATTCTAAATGAATGGTAAGGACATTCTTATTCCCTTTACACCGATACCAGCACACAGCACACTGAACACACAGCCATGCCGTACCGCCGTAGAAGATATGCAAGGAGGAGCAGAATGCCAGTGTACAAGACAGTGGATACATTTTCCATAACACCAAATGAGACTGGTCAACAGGAGTTGCAAAGAAAGGATATTGCGGAGACATGGCTTAGCCATGGCTTAGCCATGTCTCCGCAATATCCTTTCTTTCAGGAGTGCTAGTTCTGCAAGGTTCGCAGGAGAGCTTCTGTAAAGTTTGGAAGGTAGGAGACGAGGTACTGGCAGAAGTAAAGCTGTGAGTACCGGGCGTGAGTCGTGCTTCGGTAGCTCAGTTGGTAGAGCACTTGCCCGCGAAAGGCAAAGGTCCCGAGTTCGAGTCTCGGTCGGGCACACAGTTTTAATCTGCCAGGAAGTTTCATATCAGCGCACACTCCGCTGCAGAGTGAAAATCTCATTCTGGAAACATCCCCCAGGCTGTGGCTAAGCCATGTCTCCGCAATATCCTTTCTTTCAGGAGTGCTAGTTCTGCAAGGTTCGCAGGAGAGCTTCTGTAAAGTTTGGAAGGTAGGAGACGAGGTACTGGCAGAAGTAAAGCTGTGAGTACCGGGCGTGAGTCGTGCTTCGGTAGCTCAGTTGGTAGAGCACTTGCCTGCGAAAGGCAAAGGTCCCGAGTTCGAGTCTCGGTCGGGCACACAGTTTTAATCTGCCAGGAAGTTTCATATCAGCGCACACTCCGCTGCAGAGTGAAAATCTCATTCTGGATATTTTAAGTGATAACTAATCTACAAAAGCTAAAGACAGTTTTTGTTTCTTTGTACTATATATTGCCTTTGTTGTGGTTGTGCCCTCTTTTAATGTTTTGTGGTTCCTGGCTGGATGAGGAGAGGGTGGTATGGTAGGTTGGTGACCGGTTATCTCTCACTGGAACACAAAATGCACTCGTGATTAAAATACACTTTATTACAGGAACGAATTGAAACTTAACTTCAGTGATGTCCAATCTGAAGTTCTGTTGTTAACAGCAATCAAATAACATGTATTAATTCTAGAATCTTGTCCGTGTCCATGTCAAAATTATATTCAATGACTAACGCTCCCTCACAGCTAGCTAAGGGGCGAGGCGGCGGCTGCCACTGTGGAAGACTAGAGCACAATACGAAGTATTGAGGTGCAGTGCGAACTGAGTCCCGATGTGACGTCCCGAGGTACTGAGATTGACAGATTGAGACAGCTCGGTCGGCGTTGGCGGCCTATATGCACGCTGCCCAGGGAGCGTTACCGGCGCGTAGTCTGGGGGCGTGTCTCGGTTTTCTCTTGTCAGAGGCACGCCTAGTTCAGCACCTCCTATGTAATGTTTCCTACTGCCTACCGGTGTGCTGGTGGAGCTGTACGTGAGCACAACCTTAATTTTAGGTTATACGATTTTCCAGGACCATTTGTATATTTTAGTGTACTGGTAGCTTGTTATCTGCAGGCAAATGACGTTAATGTGAATTTGGTTGACGAGTTAACTCGTCACTTTACGTTTAAACGTAATTTAATTGTGTCAAAAACTGTCGTGCAACTTAGAGTTATAATGTTCATCTATCAAATGCGAGACGAGCTTTGAAGCAGTCCATGACATCTGTTCTTATCAGATCACTGGTCAGTTACGTCTTTGTAGGTCACAGATGCCACAGTTCCTAGAAGATTACCATCCAAATGTTTCCAGAAACAAAATATGAAATAATAGCCCCATTACCCCACCCACCCCCCTCCCATATCACCCCCCCCCACTTCACGGACCCCTTCTGTATTGTAATGAAATTGCCAGTCCAGAGAAGAAAGGTGACTCTAGGGAAGTGTGTTGAGATCGTTGCTGTTCATTTCGCATATTAATGAACAGGCACACACTTTTTGGAGCACTGTCAGGCATATTGCATATGATGTAGTCAACTGTAATGAAGTACTACGTTAAAAAAGCTGCACAAATATTCAATCAAATATTATTAAGATAATTTAAGTTTGAAACTGTGAACTTCAGTAAATGCGAAATCTAGTATTCTATGACATTTTCACAGAGTCACAATTGGAATTAGTCAACTGACATATGTACCTGTAACAGTCTGAGAAGATACGACACTGAATGTCTACAGAGGTGCAATCGTATGTAAAGCATGAGGAAGATTTCGGTTCATTGGTAGGATAATGGGAAAATAAAAGTCTGGGAGACTGAGTGCTTACGAAACACCCATTTGGTCCATTCTAGAATAATGATCAACTGTGTAAGACTTACACAAAATACGACTAACAAATGATATTGAACGTGTACCTACAACTAAGAACAGGACGCATGGTTACGAGTCTGTTTAATTCACGGGAGAGTGTCAAGCAAATGCCAAAAACCTTGAGCTGGTAGACACTTCCAGACTGACGCTAACTGTTCCGCAAAAGTTTGCTTCCTGTTCCGAAAACCGATATTAAGTGATGAATATAGGAATGTACTACTCGTAAATATAAATAGAGATCTTCACAATCTTTAAGTTAGTGGAGCGCATCCATTGGGCCAAGAATATTAAACATCAATAATTCATCTGTATTTTTCAACAAGAAGGAAGCTGTTGTGACGGCATATTTAAATAATGTATCCAGGAAATGTAATCAGAATGGATGGTTCGTTCCTTAGAGGGAACCAATTCCTTCTTAACAATGGTCACTGTCACTTTAATATGGATATGGATATGATTCGATCTTAGGAAACATGCTGCAATCGATTTCATAAACGATTTACACAAGGTCGCTGGATGGCACATGAATACCGTCGACACCGCTGCTCACAGAATTAAAAGTGAAACGTACCTTGAATTTATAGTCAGGAAGCTAGGGGAAAATCGGGGTGGAATGATTACACGGCATTATAACGCACAATGTGTGGAAAACTAATTTCAATATTGGGAAAGGTGAAGTATATTCTTTGCTATCAGACGTAATATCCCAAATCACCATCTCTCCATTGGGGACTGGGATTCGGCCTAATACGATATTGTCAAATGCCTAGGTCAAGATACTCTCCTCTTACACACATATACGCACAAACAAACACGTATATATATATATATATATATATATATATATATATATATATATATATATATATATATATATATGTTGGTCCATTGATCGTGACCAGGCCAAATATCAATATCTCATGCAAAGAGCGTCAAACGAAGAAACTGCAAAGAACGAAACTTGTCTAGCTTGAAAGGGGAATCCAGATGGCTCTAGGTTGGCCCGATAGATGGCGCTACCATAGGTAAAACGGATATCAACTGCGTTTTTTTAAACAGGAACCCACATTTTTATTACATATTCGTGTAGTACGTAAAGAAATATGTATGTTTTAGTTGGACCACTTTTTTCGCTTTGTGATAGATGACACAGTAATAGTCACAAACATATGGCTCACAATTTTAGACGAACAGTTGGTAACACGTACGTTTTTTAAATTACAATACAGAACGTACGTACGTTTGAACATTTTATTTCAGTTGTTCCAATGTGATACATGTACCTTTGTGAACTTATCATTTCTGAGAACGCATGCTGTTACAGCGTCATTACCTGTAAATACCACATTAATGCAATAAATGCTCAAAATGATGTCTGTCAACCTCAATGCCTTTGGCAATACGTGTAACGACATTCCTCTCAAGAGCGAGTAGTTCGCCTTCCGTGATGTTCGCGCATGCATTGACAATGTGTTGACGCATGTTGTCAGGCGTTGTCGGTGGATCACAATAGCAAATATCCTTCAACTTTCCCCACAGAAAGAAATCCGGGGACGTCAGATCCGGTGAACGTGCTGGCCATGGTATGGTGCTTCGACGACCAATCCACTTGTCATGAAATATGCTATTCAATACCGCTTGAACCGCACGCGAGCTATGTGCTGCACATCCATCATGTTGGAAGTACATCGCCATTCTGTCATGCAGTGAAACATCTTGTAGTAGCATCGGTAGAACATTACGTAGGAAATCAGCATACATTGCACCATTTAGATTGCCATCGATAAAGTGGGGGCCTGTTATCCTTCCTCCCATAATTCCACACCATACATTAACCCGCAAAAGTCGCTCATGTCCATTTGTCACAGCCTTCGTGGATTTTCTATGCCGGTTTACGTTATCGCTGTTGGCTTCGTCGCTAAATAGAACGCGTGAAAAAAATCTGCCATCGTCCCGTAATTTCTCTTGTGCCCAGTGGCAGAACTGTACACGATTTTCAAAGTCGTCGCCATGCAATTCCTCGTGCATAGAAATATGGTACTGTAACAACACTAACGTTATACTACTGTATATGTGATAAATTTTTTTTCTTCTGAATTTCAATAAATTAGTATAATCGATATTCTGATTTCATTTCTTTTTTTTTTTCTTTTTTGTTTCATGCCATTATGTTGAAGAAGCTATAAACAATTTTCGATGTAAAATTTAATATTTATGTCAAATTTCAAGCAATGTTGTAATCAAAGTGAAGTGTAACTAATGTTGGAAATATTGTAAGATGTGAAAGTTGTAATTGTATGCCTGGTCCATACGTAGGCAATGTATTAGGATAAGTAGAATGTAAAACCTTTGGTGAATACCCTGTCTGTAGGGGAGCGGTAAAAGGTGGAGGCAGGCGAGCGCGGGAAAATGCACACGGGCGCGGTACGGCACAATGGGCTCAGCAGTAGTAGTAGTCGGAGTTGGGCATCGATCTGAGAAACACGTGCTGGATCGAGGAGGCTCTCCTCGAAAAAGTGGTTTCGTTGAGCCTCATATGCGCCGTTTCCGACGCCTATACAGCATGGCAATATTCCATAGGTACTAAATGGAAAAGCATTGCGACGCTATGAAGAAGTAAAGTGCCGATATTTCATGAGCCATTGCTGTAATTGCATGTGTGCTTTGTGCCTCGCCATCTCGCCGCCTGCCGACCGCCTCATCGATACGAACAGGTTGAAACTTTTAGTACTGTATTCGTGTGGACCAGTGTTACTTTTGCTACATACTGTTCAATAACAACTTAAATTTTACCAGAACTGTCCTATCAATTAATTATCCTCACAAATAACCCAGACAGGGCCCTTTCCACATGTTGTGCAATCCGAGTGTCCCAAGATGAAGATTTAAAGTTTATGTTAATAATAATTACCTGCAGACCTATCTATGTTAGAATGATGTTTGAAGAACTTTGTTGTTAATGAAATACTAGACGAATAATATAGGTCTGACCAAGTTGGAAGATAATGTTGAAATTGGTTTAGTAATGAAGTTTATTTAAATTGAGACAAAAATAACGGTAGTTAAATGAGCAGGAAATAAGACAAAAAGAGTGGTAAATCATATTTTGGAAATCTTGAATGCTGAATGCTCTCAATAATCAAACTTTCACTACAGTGATCATAATAGTTTCAGGGTCGCCCCTGTTTTCATTTCTATTCATTTGAATTCTGAAGTGTACTGAACTGATTTGACCAGCAAAGTTAAAGTCAATATAAAACCTAAATTTATCAGTGTTTTACCCTTCTTAAAATTGACATTGTACGTGTGTTTCAAAAGTGCTATTTCTAGGGTAACCTATGCCCGATTTTAGTCGAATCAATAGACAAAACGCAGTTTTTAGTAATCATTATAGTGTAATGTTGTGTATTTATAGCTTGTCCAAATTAGTACGGAAAGTGAAAATATTAGTTCAGTAGATTTTTCTGGTTCTAAAATTTACCATATAATGCAGTATTACTACGTGTTGTTATGCTCGCACGTACATCCACTTGTGCAGGGAAAAAACTCAGTTAATGCCTAATTAGGCTGGCGACCGTATTATTAACAATTGGTAGCATCTGGTGTGTATGTTTCTTGCCCGTCCTAACGTGTAGTTGCACTTCAGACTTGCTTGACGTATCATTGTTGTTACTGAGTGGGTGTAAGTCTGATTTTGCCTCCATTCAGGTACACGCGGTCAACATATTTACTAAAATCCTTTCTTATAAGGTGAAGCCCGTCAACTTACCATAGTACAGGCTCTAAAGAGTTAACGTACGCCTGAGTGTAGACGTTACAAGTGGCTTCCCGGTGACTGGACATTCAGTTGTTGTCGGTCACAAATTAACGTGAATACCGAAAAGTGGATGTTCAGCGGCAAGAATTGCAATATCAATTAGTAAAATAAATAGCAGTAAACGTAAAGTACGGTAGTGTGGTGTAATTTGCATTCAGTATACACAGGAAAGTAGACAGGGTAGATGTGCCGAGCGTAATGGAAGAGGCGCATGGCAATAGCAGGAGTTTACGCGGCCAGATAACAGATGGCGTAAGCGAAAGGCAATTGGCGTATATACAATATCATGAACATGTTAATGAACAGATTGAAATGTCGAGATTGCATCGAACACAGCAAGAGATAAAACAAGAAGTAGGGGATGATTTTGTAGACTATAGTGGGTACGTGAACGAATCCACTGACATGTTTGATTCTCCACAGATAAAGAAAGAACCGAAAGAAACTTTTGAAGTAGGATCGGAACACACCAATTCCGTAGAACAAAACAACGTGAAAATTTTAAGCATGAACGATTTATTTGAACAATTAACCAAACAAATTGTAGGACAGAGTGATCAGCTTCAAAAACAAGTCAGTAATCAGGTTAGTCAGCTCAAAACACAGAACGATCAGCTTCAAAAACAAGTTAGTAATCAGGTTAGTCAGCTTAAAACACACGTTGCAGAGCAGCTCAAAACACAGAATGATCAGCTTAAAACACAAGTTAGTAATCAGGTTAGTCAGCTTAAAACACACGTTGACGAGCAGCTTAAAACACAAAGTAATCAGATCAAAACACAAAATGATCAGCTCAAAGTACAGGTCGAAGAACAGGGAATTAAAATTAGTAAACAAATAGAACAGGTAGAACAAAAAGTGGGTAGTTTAAGCTCTGTGGTAAATACTATGAAATTTGAAATTGACACAATTAACAAAAATATGGATACTATGCAGGGGGAAATTGACAACATTAACAGTAGGTTTGATGTTGAAATTCTCAGCATCCAAGAGAAAGTAGAGCCTCTGGTTGAAACCAAAGTAGACGAAAAAGTTTTCGGTCTTAAAACTGAGATCGTAAACGAATGTCAACACGGAATATCACAGTTGAAAAAGGCAGTTTCAGACACTGAAAGAGAATTAGGCGAAAAGGTGACTGGATGTGTACAAAAGTATGAACAAAATACATCGAAAATTCAAGGCAAAATTTTCGATCTTGAGAGTAAAATTAAAGATAGGCCTGGTGTTGTCTATAATGGCACACCACTCACGAAGCTGTTAGAAGGTGAGGAACGCTTCGATCCTGCCAAGAAACATAACGGATGGCATCCGTTAGGTTTCATCAAAAATTGCGAGAGAATATTTCCTGAACACTTGTCTGACCAGGAAAAGATAAACGTAGTATTTAGCGCCTTAGCAGGTGACGCTAAGCGCTGGGGAATTAATTTGAATACCGAACGAATGACGTTCGAAGAATTTAAGCAAAAGTTTACGGAAGAATATTGGTCCGAACAAAAACAGGATCATTTGTGGTGCGAGTTTATGATGGCCAAACTTCATGATAACAGGGGCAGGAATTCTTTGAAAGATTTCTGCGAATATTGGTACCGAAAGTCGACACATTTAAGAGGGGGAAGATCCGATTCAGAAATTATATGGGTGCTATATAAAAAGCTTCCAGAAGATTCAAAGAGATATATGGGAAGCAATCATCGTAGCTTCCAAGCGTTTCTCGAAAGGGTCGAAGACGAAGACCACTGGTGCGAAAGTCGTGCCAATTATCAAAATTTTGGCAACAGAAATAATCGTAATAGTGACGAAAGAAATTATGGCGATGGATTTCGCGTCAACGTGATACAGAGAGGTAGAGGCAGAGGAAGAGGAAGTTATATAGGTCGCGGTAGAGGATACACCGCGCAAAATAATAACGACGCGGGAAACTGATTTCCGTGAACGCTGCGGGCCAAACGGAAGCTGACAGTACATACCGGCCCCGATTTAAGAAAAAGTACTGAACTGACAGTAATGTAATGAGACAGGTTAGAGACAGGCGTGGTACGACGCAACGTGTTGTTGCGGGCCAAGCGCCAGATGCGAGCGCTAGTGAGTCATCTGCGCTGCGCAGAGTGCTACATGTTAACAGGCGAGTGGAGTATCAGAGGGCAACGGCCCAGCCTAGCAGAACAGCTGTTCAGAGAGAAGCCACTAGCAATGCGGCAGCATTAGATACGAACAGTGCCGTAAGAACTGGTGCATACATTACGAGAGGTAATTCCGTGGCGAAGGAAATAGTAGATGAAACAGTGGATACACAGAGAGGTGTGGTTAGCAGTGTTAGCAATAAAGTAAATGGCGAGAAAGAACTAGCAGAAGTAACTTACTGGTGTGTGCAGATCGACGATCTGTACAAGGGCTTCAAGCAATGTGAGTGGGAAGATTTTAAGAAGGAGTATGAGGCAAGGAGGTTAATTAGTGAAAAGGAAGATAATAGGGACGTCGATAAGGTGACGTGGCCCAAATTGGAAGAGGAAAGATTAAATAGCGCCACGCAAAGTACGCGTGCTGCCGATGGGACAATGATTAAAGATAGGAAGGAATTGGAGGACGAAATCCTAAGCATTGACGATCCGCCAACAGTACGAGCTGCTACCGAAAGGCACCGTGAGGAAGAGGCAGGTAATTACCTAAAAGTAATTGAAGTCCACGAGGATTACACTAAATATGAAGTAACAGTAGATGTAAGTAAAGCTGATAATGAAGACGTTTTGTCAAAAGAAGATATTGAGTTAAAATCAAAACCTGACGAAAATATAGAGGAAGAACTTAGTGCCTGTCTCAGAAAAGCTTTTATGTTAGAACCTGAAAGCGATCCAGAATGGTCGGATTCTGACGATAGTTCAGATGACGAATATTTCGGTAATAGTGGAAATAATGGAAATACAGTTAATTGCGATATTGTATATATTGATGACGAAGTTTCAAAACAAAATCCAGATGTTGAGACTGAACAAAGAAAGAAAGAACCACCTGACGACTCAGTGTTTATTTTGCGAAGAGTTCAAGTAAGTAAAGACTTTGAACTCCAGAAACCTAGAAAGCCACCAGATATAAATGATTCACAGGTCAGGAACGTATCTTGGGACAATGTCACAGTCGACCAAGGTGCGTTACGGAAAAAACAGGAAGGGGCATGATTTAGAGCCTCGGGCAAGTTTATATCGGACTTTGAGAATGTCTTGAACACCTTACATCATGAAACTACTGGGTTCCCACCGGAAGAAATCTTGTTAGGCAGTAGAAGTAAAAGTTTAATTGAGGAAAAACTGGAGTTTCCACCTTGTACAAGCTTGGGGTTGAGTCAAAAGAAAGAATTAGTCAGAAAAAGGGCAAAGCAAAAAGCTGAATCTAGATCTAAAAGACATGATAAAAATCTGAAAGTTTCAAAATTTAAAATTGGGGATTATGTTCTTTTAAAAACCCATGAAAAATCTAGTGAACTGAACCGTGAAATTTCCAAATTTAAATATATTTATAATGGACCGTTTGTGATACAGAACATTCCACACGATAATGCTTACTACCTGATCTACCCAAAATCCAAAAGACCTTTAGGTGTAAGAAATGTTGTGGACCTGAAACTGTATGTTCCTAGAAGTGAGTAAACTAGGTACAATCAGAAAACAATTTTCAGTAAATATGCTGTATTTTATACTGAAACTAACATATGCCAAATGTAACAAATCTTTGTAAATATATGTAGATTAATATCAGTGTGCTAATATACTTATGTGAGTTTCACATTGCCAAATGTACTATAAATGTAAAGAGGTATGGAGAAAAGGGCTGAAAAGAAAGGATAAATGCTGTCAGCCAGATAAAAGATGGGACTGTCAAAAATGAAAATGGGCAGTCATGATATAAAGGACTGCCAAACACCAAAGAGGGCAGATAAATAATTAAAGGAGAATTGTAAGTGTGGTACAGGAGATGTGATAATATGATGTGAAAAGGACTGCTCGAATTAAATAATAGGCAGCAAATATGTGTAGTAATTTTACAAATATTATTGTGTGTTGTAAATAAGGAAATGGACTACCATTCAATACAAGCAGCAACAAATTAGTTTATAGTGTATATAGATATTTGTATTTGCTTTTGTAAATAAGTGTTTGTGTTCCAAATTTTTTTGTCTGAGAAATCTAACAATGATGAGTAATTTGCTACTTAAATATTGTTGTGATAGGAGGTTGGACTGTGCCAAAGGCACTTAAGCAAACGATAGGTAAATGTTCTTGATATGTAAAAAAATTATAGACTTATGTAAAGTGAGTGAAAGGAAGTTTGTGGTACAATTTTTTTTTTTGATGGGACAATCACACAAAGATTCAGATCCACTGTATAAATATAAAGTTCAGTGTTCCCATCAAATTTGCACTTACTAAAATTTAATGGAAACAGGGGCATGTGTAACAACACTAACGTTATACTACTGTATATGTGATAAATTTTTTTTCTTCTGAATTTCAATAAATTAGTATAATCGATATTCTGATTTCATTTCTTTTTTTTTCTTTTTTGTTTCATGCCATTATGTTGAAGAAGCTATAAACAATTTTCGATGTAAAATTTAATATTTATGTCAAATTTCAAGCAATGTTGTAATCAAAGTGAAGTGTAACTAATGTTGGAAATATTGTAAGATGTGAAAGTTGTAATTGTATGCCTGGTCCATACGTAGGCAATGTATTAGGATAAGTAGAATGTAAAACCTTTGGTGAATACCCTGTCTGTAGGGGAGCGGTAAAAGGTGGAGGCAGGCGAGCGCGGGAAAATGCACACGGGCGCGGTACGGCACAACGGGCTCAGCAGTAGTAGTAGTCGGAGTTGGGCATCGATCTGAGAAACACGTGCTGGATCGAGGAGGCTCAACCTGGAAAAAGTGGTTTCGTTGAGCCTCGGATGCGCCGTTTCCGACGCCTATACAGCATGGCAATATTCCATAGGCACTAAATGGAAAAGCATTGCGACGCTATGAAGAAGTAAAGTGCCGATATTTCATGAGCCATTGCTGTAATTGCATGTGTGCTTTGTGCCTCGCCATCTCGCCGCCTGCCGACCGCCTTATCGATACGAACAGGTTGAAACTTCTAGTACTGTATTCGTGTGGACCAGTGTTACTTTTGCTACATACTGTTCAATAACAACTTAAATTTTACCAGAATTGTCCTATCAATTAATTATCCTCACAAATAACCTAGACAGGGCCCTTTCCACATGTTGTGCAATCCGAGTGTCCCAAGATGAAGATTTAAAGTTTATGTTAATAATAATCACCTGCAGACCTATCTATGTTAGAATGATGTTTGAAGAACTTTGTTGTTAATGAAATACTAGACGAATAATATAGGTCTGACCAAGTTGGAAGATAATGTTGAAATTGGTTTAGTAATGAAATTTATTTAAATTGAGACAAAAATAACGGTAGTTAAATGAGCAGGAAATAAGACAAAAAGAGTGGTAAATCATATTTTGGAAATCTTGAATGCTGAATGCTCTCAATAATCAAATTTTCACTACAGTGATCATAATAGTTTCAGGGTCGCCCCTTTTTTCATTTCTATTCATTTGAATTCTGAAGTGTACTGAACTGATTTGACCAGCAAAGTTAAAGTCAATATAAAACCTAAATTTATCAGTGTTTTACCCTTCTTAAAATTGACATTGTACGTGTGTTTCAAAAGTGCTATTTCTAGGGTAACCTATGCCCGATTTTAGTCGAATCAATAGACAAAACGCAGGTTTTAGTAATCATTATAGTGTAATGTTGTGTATTTATAGCTTGTCCAAATTAGTACGGAAAGTGAAAATATTAGTTCAGTAGATTTTTCTGGTTCTAAAATTTACCATATAATGCAGTATTACTACGTGTTGTTATGCTCGCACGTACATCCACTTGTACAGGGAAAAAACTCAGTTAATGCCTAATTAGGCTGGCGACCGTATTATTAACAATTGGTAGCATCTGGTGTGTATGTTTCTTGCCCGTCCTAACGTGTAGTTGCACTTCAGACTTGCTTGACGTATCATTGTTGTTACTGAGTGGGTGTAAGTCTGATTTTGCCTCCATTCAGGTACACGCGGTCAACATATTTACTAAAATCCTTTCTTATAAGGTGAAGCCCGTCAACTTACCATAATACAGGCTTTAAAGAGTTAACGTACGCCCGAGCGTAGACGTTACAGTACGGGTGCAATCGATGTTGATATAGCATTCTCAACACCGACGTTTTAGAGATTCCCGATTCTCGCGCAATTTGTCTGCTACTGACGTGCGGATTAGCCGAAGCAGCAGATAAAACACCTACTTGGGCATCATCATTCGTTACAGGTCGTGGTTGACGTTTCACATATGGCTGAATACTTCCTGTTTCCTCAAATAACGTAACTATACGGCGAACGGTCCGGACGCTTGGATGATGTCGTCCAGGATACCGAGCAGCATAGATAGCACACGCCCGTTGGGAATTTTGATCGCAATAGCCATACATTAACACGATATCTATCTTTTCCGCAATTGGTAAACGGTCCATTTTAACACGGGTAATGTATCACGAAGCAAATGCCGTCCGCACTAGCGAAAATGTTACGTGATACCACGTACTTATACGTTTGTGACTATTACAGTGCCATCTATCACAAAGCGAAAAAAGTGGTCAACTAAAACATTCATATTTATTTACTTACTACACGAATATGTAATAAAAAATGGGGGTTCCTATTTTAAATAAACGCAGTTGATAACCGTTTGGCCTATGGCAGCGCCATCTAGCGGGCCGACCATAGCGCCAACTGGTTTCCCCCTTGAAGCTAGACGAGTTTCGTTCTTTGTAATTTTTTCGTTTGACGCTTATTTCGTGAGATATTTGGCCCGGTAACTATCAATGGACCATCATGTATATATACTCACGCACACTGGAATCACGTATAAATAAGGATGACATCTTTTCTTCTGTCGTCAATAAACACACCTAAAACATACTACAAAATTTCAGTTATTCATATGGTGATGACGATTTAAAGTAAACTGCAAATTTTTGGTCCGGATATCATTCATTTGCCTTAATGTATGTCCTGTTGACCACAATTTAATTTCTTTAATTTCACTGTTATCTCCTCAGCTACCGTTTCTTCCCTGATCCCTTTTTTGTCTCGCCTTTTAACTGCCTACATACGTACATTCACTTATTGCTGAGCAGCTCTCAGTTTTTTGTGTGTTACACGCTGAGAATATATACTCAGTGCCACAAATCAAAACTGGCATTATACTGAGTTTGTTAACACTTACTTCCAAGCATAATCGAAATTAAATTTTGAAAACTCTAGTTTTTTGTTTCTAAGAAAAAGAAGCTCTCTATTGTGTTCTCATCCAATGGACACCGAACATCATGTCCGAAAACAACGGTCCCCTCGAAAACGCAAGAAACGGCGCCATACGCCATCCGATGATTGCCTGCTTCGGATGTGTGACCCGGACGAAGATCCGGCGTCGGACGACACTCAGGACTCTACCACCACAACCCACCCATCCCGTCACGATGCTACGGCGAATACAGTTTCTTAGCCTCGGTCTGACAACACCACTTCTGCCACTGAAAATGCGCGCCAGCGCTCTACTGACAGCACTAATCAGCAGTTACCAATTGCTGCATCTGATTCTTGGGCGGACGATACCGAGGATGAGCCACAGCACCAGGAGGATGCCGAGGGCAGAGATGCTCCCTCGGCTGTACCCTGCACCGACCAACCACAGTGACTACGGCTGTGCGTCAGCCGCTGTGGAGCCGCCCCTGCCGCCCACACCTGGCCTCTTAAACAACCCAGTTGCCGACCGGGCTGACCAAACATACCGTCTAGCGACGATTAACATCAACAACATACATGCCCGACATAACCTAGCGATGCTACAGGATCTGCTGAAAGCAGCAGACATCGACATTGCGCTCCTTCAAGAGGTGTATGTCGCAGATTTCAAAGAACACTATAGCTACAAGACTTGGGTCTCACATGCGTCGGCCAGTGGCAGTGGTGTGGCGGTCCTCCTCTGCGAAGGTATATCCGCAGAAGACGTTATCTCCCTGACGCCAGAGGCATGGATCTTACTATCCAAGGAGTCAAACTATGCGCCGTCAGGATCAGGTCGGCGTCGCGAAAGATCCATCTTTTTCGCTCATTTATCACGCTCCTCTTTTTGGGCCGTCAGGATGCCTTGATATTCGCAGGGGACTTCAGCTGTAGCCAAGCACCGAAGGATCAGTTACCACATCATTCTCCCTGTAAAGAACTTGCGACAATTATAAATAATCTTCAGTTGGTGGACTCGTGGTAACATGTTTGTGGCGATCGGCTCGGATTTACGCACCACACCAGCCATTCCTCCAGCCTCATCAACCGGATTTATATCTCACGCTCCATTACCCTCGGCCGCCAGAAGGTATGGCACAGCCGTGGTCCTTGGAAGTTGAACATAGCCCACCTAGCCTCTCAGGAATGTCGACGCCTTATACAGAACACGTGGGAATCCTGTAGCCGCCGGCGTGGCACCTACCGGTCTACTCTGTCGTGGTAGTTACTGTGCGCCAAACCAGCCCTCCGGAAGACATTGATAGTCTACGGATGAGATGTAACGGCATTGAAGAAACATACCATGGACTTTTACTTCAGCATCGTAAGGGAATGAAATACATTGCCGTACTCATCTGCAAGGCAGATGACGGTGAACCGTGCCAAGGCACAGATCATCAGATTTACACGTTGCCACCGTGAGGGTGCGATCGTCAGAGCACGCACTCAAGACAGAGTGGGCCCAGGAGGAACCGTCCATGTACCACGTCATTACAGAACGACGGCATCGACGCAGGACACTGATCCAAGCTATAACGACGGAAGCCGGACGACGCC
The DNA here is from genome assembly GCF_023864275.1 of Schistocerca cancellata. Lineage (NCBI taxonomy): Eukaryota > Metazoa > Arthropoda > Insecta > Orthoptera > Acrididae > Schistocerca > Schistocerca cancellata. The sequence goes on from NC_064626.1 coordinate 575,854,706, forward strand.
TTGATACCCAGAATAGGAAACGCCCTTCATGCTCACTACATTAGGCTGTACTCGGAACACCAACATCTCCTAGAGGTGATCGCCGAAGTTTCTCAACTCACTTATGGCACAATCACTCCGACAGCGGCAGCGGATTTGACTGCAGATGTAACGGAAAAGGAAATCATTGAAGCAATACAGGCGGGGGCTGTTCATAAGTCCCCCGGACCTAATGGCCTTCCTCTGGAATTTTATCGAACATGTCAACAGTTGTTGGCACCAGAATGGACTGATATTTGCCGCGACCTTATGTCTCCCACGACGCAGATCCCTGGGGCTTTCCTAGGAGGACTGATCGCGCCCATACACAAACCGCGAGGCGGATCCAGGATCAGTGATTATCGCCCCTTGACCTTACTAAACAGTGACATGAAGATTTTTACCTGCCTAAAGCAATCGGTACAATGTGTTGTGTCGCTGGACCAGGCATTGTTAGGTGGTGACCATTATATTCCCACTGCACTGTGCCGATATCGAGATATGATCGCGCTAGCCAAAGCTCACCAACTGCCAGGAGTTTTGGCCTCACTCGACTTCAGCGAGGCCTTTGACAGAGTCGACCACATATTTTTGATGGAGGTACTGCGACACATGGGGCATCATAGTTGAGGTACTGATGAGTCTCCTACGCGGCGCCGATACATATCCAGCGCTCGGTGCGACAAGGCTGCCCTCTTTCTCCTGTATTGTACGCTCTCGTCCTGGAACCACTCCTCCGCGGCCTCCGACGACGCCTGACTGGGATGTCCCTTGGTGGACACACTTTTTCCTGCACTGCCTATGCTGAGGATCTGGTACTCCTTCTTCGCAGTAATGACGATGTTCTGCAGCACTGGCGTGGGTGGCGACCTACGGCGCGGCATCGGGGAGCAATCTCAATCTCCACAAATCGCACGCCCTTTCTGTAGGCAGAGGTCAATCCGAGGAGAGAGTCGCACCGGTACGAATCAAAGACACAATCCGCCGTCTTGGCATTGATTTCACATCTGACATGAAGCGTTCAACAGCCCTTAACTACAGGCGTTTATTGAATCAGATGAGAGCAGGAATAAGTGACCACCGTCTTAACATCTAGACCTCCAGCAACGGACGCGATATGCTATCGTCTATTTGGCATCACGCATTCCCCCTTTTGCACAGATACTTCCGATACCTCTTACTCTGGCTCACCGCATGTTGGCGGTTTTGGGATCCTCTGTTAGTACGGGCATGTTATTTAAGATTCGTTACGAGTCCATAACCCTCCTGCGGAGCAGAGGGGGTTTAGGCCTTTGTCATGTTCAGAACAGAGCGAAAGCCCTGTTCGTCAGCTGTCACCTGCAACTGTGGCGACGATGCCCGTCGTGCCTCACAAGTCTATTACTGGAGGCCTTACGACCAACCTCACTCGCACCCCCTGTGATGATGTCAGACATCCCAGCTCCTTTCTTCTACATTAGACAATTTTTCCTTGAATTAAGCTCATCATCACCGCACTACTACTCACACGCTTGATGATAACGAGGGCGATATATGCTACCATGGAACTGAACAGGACGCCGAATGTGATTGAAAGCAAACACTCCACTACAAACTGGCGTGCTGTGTGGCAGGTAGTAAATGTCACCATCCTTGATACTGACGTGCAGTCTGCATGGTACGTAACTGTTAATGGGAAACAGTTGTGCCAGTACCGCCTACATCACATCCACCTCGCCGACTCAACCCTGTGTGCCACATGCCAAGTGACTGACACTGATGAACATTGCAGGTCGGGAGAGGACGTTTGGTATTTGGTGCGTCAGACAAAGGCTTTTCTCACTCGTAAGACTCCCGACAGGTTGTGATATTCATCGACTACTGCGCCGTCTACCAACAATGGGTTGAGAAAACCGCATGTATTTTTTGACACAGAGTCCGAATATCCAATAAAAAAAGGAGGGTTCGCACTTGTAGATACGAAGATGGGGTGATAAGGTGGTTTCTGTTGTAGTATAGACAACGTCCGCTTTACTAGTATTAACTTTTCACTTAGAACATTTTTTTCGTCATATTCTTCGTTTTCGAGGTGTCTAGTTGCCTCAAGAGAAAACAAACATCTTGTGTAATTGACCAAGCCAATAGTGAATAATCAGATAACATAGTACCCGATAAGAGCAGCTCGTTAGTCTCTCACTCTTTAGTCCGGAACCGCGCGACTGCTACGGTCACAGGTTCGAATCCTGCCTCGGGCATGGATGTGTGTGATGTCCTTAGGTTAGTTAGGTTTAAGTAGTTCTAAGTTCTAGGGGACTGATGACCTCAGATGTTAAGTCCCATAGTGCTCAGAGCCGTTTGAACTATTTGAACCAATCTCTGACTATTTCGTGTGATTAGACAGCAGATTAAGAAATGAGTCGGTTGCTGTGTGACAATCGTTACATCTGCGCTTTCTGGACAGCACAATGCTGCTAGGCGATAACAGTATATTGCTTGGTGATAATGCCAAATGCACAGTAAACATTAATTTTGGAACACATTCTATGCAATTCTTTCTGGCAAAATGATGTTAAGCTTCCAGATGATTTATCTTTTTTCTCATCAATAAAAGAAAAGAAAATCCAGTAAACATGGGTCCGGAAATGCATACTTTCTGAGATAAGTCCGATGAACATGGGTCTGGAAGCGCAAACTTTCTGAGACAAATCCAATGAACATTGTTCCGACGAAAACTAACGACTTGAGCCACACAGCTGACGGCAGATCACCTAATGGTAGGTAGAGTGCTGTGAGTAAGACATCATAACACCCTGACGGACCGCCAGTACAACGACTGTGCTGTTATCCGCGACCAAGTATCGCGCAGCCCGTTCTATACACACCTGTTTACCTCGGAAAGTATGCGTACTCATCGTCAGCGTCCCGATCGATTACGTCTGACCACAACAAAGGAGGACGGCGGGCACAACGGTACGTTAAATGGTTCAAATGGCTCTGAGCACTATGGGACTTAACATCTATGGTCATCAGTCCCCTAGAACTTAGAACTACTTAAACCTAACTAACCTAAGGACATCACACAACACCCAGTCATCACAAGGCAGAGAAAATCCATGACCCCGCCGGGAATCGAACCCGGGAACCCGGGCGCGGGAAGCGAGGACGCTACCGCACGACCACGAGCTGCGGACACGGTACGTTACGATCGTCCTCCGTTCTCATATGTCGTCATGCGACAACATCGTGGTGACACTTTCCAACAGTACAATGCATGTCTCTATGCAACGTTTAGGATATCAAGGACAAGCTACGACAGTTGTGAGCCAGCTTGCCTCAGGAGAGGATGCAAAGGCTTTATGACACCCTTCACAGTGCGTCCATTCAGGCCAGAGAGGCTGCAACGTCATATTGAAAGAGGGCTCCTACAGCCCAGTTCTTCGTAAATTTGACTCGATCTTGAAGTGACTGAAGTAGCATCACACACCATCTCAACCTATGAAGTTTCATTTCGCTTCCTCCTTCCCTTCTGGATGCTCAAAATTTTTCTCAAGCAATATACCTATATACACTCAACCTACCATTCTAATGCGATTGAGCTGTGCACGGCTCGTGATCATCCCATTAATTTTTTGTCATCTTCTGTTACGGTAGTGCCGCCTTGTTTTCTTATTCAATTTACTGGCCACACTAACTTCCTGCCTTACTTGCCCATGAGTGGCAGCAGCAGCGCGTATCGATAAGCGCACTGTCGTACCATCTCTGGAGCGACCGACAGTATTTCCGGGTGGTCGTGTGTTGGGTAGTCAGTGAGTGGGAGACGCCCCAGCAGTGCAGTCGCGACGGAGGAAGTCACGGACGGACCAGCAGTCCATTCGGTCGGTTGGCGCGGAGCAGCAAGCAAGCCCCCGTCGCGCGGTGTCGGGCTAGAGCCGCTGGCGGCGTGCACACAGGGCTGGTGTGAGGTGCCTCTTGCGAGTATTACGAAGTTCGTCGCCCACCGATCTTGGACATGAAAGTTCAGTCCTCACTTAATTTACTATCGAGCCTCAACTGTTTACATTTCTTCGTTTGATCCTGGTTGTCGCTTTTGGGACATTCCCACGAGAACGTGTATGTATTCAAGTCGACTAAGATTCCTGTGAAATTTAACTTAATTTATTCCCTGTTATGGAAGTTCACCAGCGGTATCTTCTGCCTTGTGGCCGTTGACGTTCCGGTTACCTGCTCTGGTCGTTGACGGAATTTTAGGCAGTGTTTCTTCCTCGTCGTGTTGTTGCTGTCCAGTGTGGCATGTAATTCGACAGCTGAGGTGTTGTTGGTTGTTGCGGGCGCCAATATCTGTGTGTCGTGTACTGAAATCTTATGGTCATTTTGCTGGTTGCATGGAGCGGAACTGATTTGGTTGAGTGGTCGGTCGGCTGCCTGTCGGTTGGGTTGCCTCCAGATTAAGAAGTCGTTGGACAGGCTGCCTGTCTCACCTAAACGGGCGTTAGTGTTACAATCCCACGCCGACCCTTGGAAACTTCTGAGAGCTGTTCCTTGTGTATTATGTAGTAATTCCCCTGTTTGGATTTTAGTTATTTGGTTGATGTGTGGCTTTCAGCTCAGAATCAATATCTCTTAAATTAATGTTCTTGTCTTGACCTTAAGGCATGAGATTGTCAAATTTTTATATGAAATGTTTTAAGATACGGCCTTCTGACCTTTAAAATTGAAACTCTTCTTCTAGGGTTTAAGCCGTTAAATTATTTGTTGGTGAGCGGCTTTCAGCCGAGTTTTAATATCTCTTAAATTAATCTCCTTCTCTTGCCCTTAAGGCATAAGATTGTTATGCTTTTGAATGGGGCCTTCAGCCCAATTTGCATGAAATGTTTTAAGATAAGGCCTTCTGCCTTTTGATTGAAACTCCTCTTATCGCTTAGTATGCGACGTCCAGCCTAGTTCCATTAAAATTAAATTACTAAGGCAATAGGATTGCAGATTTAGAAAATATTCTTGGGTGAAACCTCCAGAAGAACCTTGTATGTCAATTTTTCTTAAGCCTTGTGTCTTGGATTTTGAATGTGGCCTTCAGCCGATCTAAAGTTAATCAAAGGAGGTGAATTAAAGTTTTGAGTGTTTTTCATCCTTGTTGTAATATTGTGTGTTGATAAATAAAGTTTGTATGCTGAGTGCAACTGACAGGAACTCAATTTGGCCCCTTTCCACAACCTAATCCGCTCTATCCTGCTAGCCCAGGCATTTCAGCCTTTGTTACATAATTATTGACTTGGTAAATCAGTATGGTCTGTGATATATGCAGATGTACTCCTTTAAATAAGCAACAATGAACAGGCAGACGATGGTTCTGAAAACTAATGAACTGCGTACCTTTTTCTTCTCTGCAATGATTTATTGAAACTTGTATTATAAAGGTGCTTCATAACTTATTTTGGTCACACTTGAGACATAATTTCGATGAAGAGTTTTGTTACATTGTAGTACATTAACGAGACTGTTATTGCACTATATTTACGGTCAACAAAATTCTTCTGAGCCGTTGACCGCATCGTCAATGTATAAAACTGTCCGACGTTTCGGCCACTGTTGCAAATGGCCTTCCTCAGAGTTTTGTGCTGCGGTCAACAGCCCAGAAGAATTTTATTGACAGTGACAACCGCCGCGGACGACTGCGCCTACACTAAATTTACTGCCGACATTATACTTCGGCTCGTCATATTTATTTAGCTTTAGCGAGGCAGTCCGTTAATGAAATCTGCCTATAACACTATAACTTTCTGTGACAATGAGTTCTCCTTGCACTGTTGTGAGTGAACGGCCTTGGGAAGTTTTAGCTTAAATCGCTCATCAAAATATCCTGAATATGAATAAAAGTACCAGCGTACCATGATGGAAACTTGGACGTTTGCAGAAGAATATCACGCTTTAATTATTAAAAGAAATGTTCCAGTGAGCATTTTAATTAAACCTCTCCCTACGCTTCCGATTATAACGCACAGGGAACGAGAACACACAGACGGAACTCCGCAATGACACGCTGTCAGAAGCAGGCGTTGCGGATTATCGAGTGAAGCCTGAACTAATAACTTGAGCAAATACACGCTCTGTTCTGTGTTCTCAGAACGAAGCCGCGCTCCGCTCAGTCTGGAATATCTACCCAAGACTGAGAGTGCAGAACCACATAATTTTTAAGACAAACAGTCAACGTAGCTGGTAAAATAATCTACTTCAAAACGGCACTAAAACATTAAATTACAACTGCGATATTAACACAATCAACAGTCCGTAATTGTCAGAATCTTTTCATTCATAAGGAAAATTTCAAAGATTTGAGTGTCCGCATCAATTCCGATGACTGTCAACCATATCACTTAATAGTATTTTCACCGGTTACGAAAAGAGTCTGTTCTAACTTCCTCATTTACTATCTAAGAATGTTCGCTTCGTGTGTTCCCCGATTGGCTTGTGCACAACTATCTACGATAAGAACTGTACCCAAATTGTTCAAATGACTCTGAGCACTATGGGACCTAACATCTGAGGCCATCAGTCCCATAGAACTTAGAACTACTTAAACCTAACTAGCCTAAGGATATCACGCACATCCATGCCCGAGGCAGGATTCGAACCTACGACCGTAGCGGTCTCTCGGTTCCAGACTGAAGCGCGTAGAACCTCGGCCACTCCAGCCGGCAGAACTGTACCCCAGGGATTTTAACATTATAAACAAGGGAAAATGGTCATAGTGCTATTGTACACCTTACAAAGGAACAATAGTACAAAATTGCAGCGTAACATCGCTCATGACTTACCAGGTGTCAGAGAGGTCCATGCCCTTATTCGAGGTTGGACTAATTGATAAAAAGAATACTGAAACATGTATCTTGAATTTTTCACGGCGCATACAGTGTCGCATTCGAGACATGACTAATTCCGATATTTTGGTTTAAAGGATTCCTCCTGCTAATTTCAATAAACGACTTGCTATAAACAGAAAATCTTGAGTGATTTAATCCGTATTACCTCCATCCGTTTCAGTCAGAACATACAATTCAGTTGGACTGTGCAATTATGGGTCACAGTCGACCATCATATTTTTCTCTGGATGTTCCATTACGGTGTAGAATGTCACACACGTTTGTTCGGAAGTATGACCGGCGTTCAATAAACAACGCAAGACAGGTACTTCTGAAAGTGGTTTGGTTTTATTCTGCATGTCGGTACACCATATTATCGGTCATTCTTTTGGCTATAAAACCCTATCTTTCAGCATAATTTTCATTCAATGCGACGGCTTCACGCCACCTTATCAGGAGGGCTGTATACCTGAATTATATTATCCTGCTGGCCAATGTCCCCAATCTCTTGCTGCATCAGTAATGTCCACATCGTCTACGTACTAATTCCCGTGGGGTCCATCCTTCATTGGGAGAAGCAGGTGAAAGCCGGAAGGTGCGAGTTCCAAGGTGTAGGGTGGATGAGGAAGAACAGTCCAGTGAAGTTTTGTGAGCTCCTGTCGGGTGCGCAGACTTGTGTGAGGTTTTGCGTTGTCATGGAGACAGAGAAGATGATTTGATTATTGTGTCACAGCAGGAGTCTCAGATGTGTGTGGACGACCGGCACGCGGAAGATCGGATAGGTTTGAACGACCTTGTTGCGATGATGACAGACGCCTCCCACAACGACTCAAAGTGCTTTTGCTCACTGCCAGGTCTGCATAGACATTCTGCAAGCGTCTATGAATATCTGAGATGCTCTGGTTTTTCATCAAAAGAAACTCAATGACATCTCTCTGCTTGGAATGCAACTGCGTTACAGACGACATTTTGAAAGCTACGTATAGCGCCGCCGCTTGTCGAAACTGCATGAAACTATAGGGGCTGAATCGGGAATATTCCACGACGTTCCCGTCACTTCAAGGGTATAATAGAAGCCTCCAGCCAGTCACCTGATCATTCGCTCAGTGCATAATGCTTGCGGATTTGAACAGTCATCCTCCAGAATGTGAGTCAAGCGTCATCTCGATCGGTGATTCAGTTAGAATAATTTTGTGTGAATACAATATTTTAGGTTACACTTTTCCGTGACTATTATTGATATCAAATGAAACTGCGAGGCTGATGTTAACAATCACAGTTTCATTTCGACTATTCGTTTCAGAGGTTTAAGCATCCATCATCACGTGCATTTCTGAGAGTTCGTACGACATATTTTTACGACTCTGGGGAATCTGTGGCACTATTTGAAATGGTAAAAGCTCCGTTTCGTACTGTTATTGTGTTGACGTATGTGATGTAGCAAGACAGAAAAATTTTTCTGCGATCACGCGAGTGATTGCCACAGGTTTATCCAAATTCGTACGGGCATCTCATGTCTTACTAAATGTCATAAATCCATCTGATGGTGTAGGTGTAAACCTCTGAAACGGATTCTGGCAATAAAATAAATTATACATTTAACAGTAAACTTGTTGCTCCACTTTAATAGTTTTTATCAATAATTTATTAGTATAAGCGCGAATTAATTCGGCAACTTTCTTTTCGTAGGATAAAATACTGTAGTGTTCACCAGCGCTGTACAATCATTAATGTAATGTTAGTTTTGCCCTTGCTGATGTGCTAGAGAACGTAATAGTAAATACCGTCGTAACAAAAAAAAAAAAAAAAAAAAAAAGAAAAAAAAAAAAAAAGAGAGAGAGAGAGAGAGAGAGAGAGAGAGAGAGAAGGTGAAGATAAGTATCAAAGCTATATGTAGAAGTTAGTTCGAATAAGTGAAAACTTGCTGATACTTGACAATAAAAGAGATATTCCATTCATAATGAAAAATTTTTGTAAGATATAGCAGAAAGTTGGAGTATTGTGTAAGCACAACTTTAAATCCCTCCAGGAATCTGACAGACAATGACTAAAACTGATGTAGATATTGCGCAGAATTTGATGCAACTATAATTGCCGGCATCAGACATACTGACGATTCGTAGCAAGAGTTAATGACTCACAAAATCTAAGCGAAGGGTAGAGGGACGAAGCAGAACTTGTCGAAGCGGACCAACCGGATGCAAAACCGATACGGCGGCAGCGGTCGCGTCCGATTGGCACGGCTTCTTGCGGTCCTCTGATGACCGCTACTGGAAGGGGGAGCCAGCGAAGCGCTGCGCCGCGATATGGCCTCCATTCCGCAGCGCCAGCAGCCGCCGAGCCGCCCGCATATTGCGGCGCCGTTAGTGGGGGCTCGATTTGCTGCTGCTGGACACTGCACAGCGGCGAGAGCGGCCACAGTCGTTCTGTCTTTTACCGAAACCGCGTCCTGACATGGTACTACGGAACGAGTCATACGTGTTTGCATATCATCTATCGGCATAGGCTACACGATGTACGATTAGAGATATTTGCTTATTGCAGAGACTTCGCAATCCTGCATTTTCAGTTATTTCACATTTTAGAAGGCCATAGGTAAGAACAATTCGGAATAGGAAATGGAAAAAAGGAATGTTATGGCCTGGAATCTCGCTGGCCGGAGTAGAATTGTCTTCAGTGATGAGTCCTGCTTCGATACCAAGCTGATTGTCGCCCGCCATAGGGCCTGACAACCAGGAGTGATGGTCTGGGACGCCATTCATTTCAAGCACTACCCCTTTGGTTGTCATCTGCCGCACGCATTTGTTTTGTTTTTTTTTCATCAGTCTTCTGATTGGTTTGATGCGACCCGCCACGAATTCCTCTCCTGTGCCAACCTCTTCATCTCAGAGTAGCACCTGCAACCTACGTCCTCAATTGTTTGATGGATACATTCCAACCTCTGTCTTCCTCTACAGTTTCTGCCCTCTACAATTGCCTCTCGTACCATGGAAGTCATTCCCTCTTATCTTAACAGATGTCCTATCTTCCTATCCCTTCACCTTATCACATATTCCTTTCCTCTCCGATTCTGCCCAAAACCTCCTCAACCCTTACCTTATCGCACAGCTCTACGTCGACGATAATCTACGCCACGTTCTGTTGCCCTCCATGGTAAGGGCACACATTTCAGCAAGACAACTCCCGCCCGCACACTGCGGGAGTTTCTACTGCTTGCCTTCGTGCTTGCCAAACTTCCTTGGCTAGCAAGGTCACCGGATCCCTCCCCAACTGAGAACGTGTGGAGCATTATAGGCTGGGCTCTCCAACCAGCGCCTGATTTCGGCGATATAACGCGCCAGTTGGACAGAATTGGGCACGGTATCCCTCAGGATACTTCACCAGTTAATGCCAAGGAGAACAACTGCTTGCATAAAGACCAGAGGTGTAGCAGCCCCCGGCCGCTGTGGCCGAGCCGTTCTAGGCCCTTCAGTCTGTAGCCTCGCTGCTGCTACGGTCGCAGGTTCGAATCCTGCCTCGGGGATGGACGTGTGTGTTGTCCTTAGGTTAGTTACGTTTAAGTAGTACTAAGTCTATGGGACTGATGACCTCAGATTTTAAGTCCCATAGTGCTTAGAACCATTTGAACCATTTGTACCAGCTTGTTATTTACTTGTCAGTTTGTAAAGCTCTTTCTCTTGAATAAACCATTCAATTTTTCTGAACTCCAATCATTTGATTGTCTGTACACGTACATCCATCGACCGATTTCCGTCCCATTCAGATATTTCCTTTGCGGCGTGTCCTTTTTCTGTCTTAGAGTGTAATTCCGTCATCAAGTAGCTCTCTAGCGAAGACTTATCAAATAATAAGGCTGCGGACAAACAAAGACAAGGGCTCGGCATTCTTCGCGACTGAGTAAGTGCGATTCAGCTGTGCAGAGACGGTGCGACCCATCGAGTCAGTACATTACGACAAGTCTGTTGAAAATTGTCAGTATACTTCTTCTTGGTCTTATCCCGTGTCTCCACAAGGACAGCATATTACTCCGGATTTGGCATTGTTGGTGACTGTGAGTGGTCGGATACCCTTTCCGACGCTACATTTTCCACCTGGACGGAATCTGCTTGCGTCTAGTGTCGCATGTGCAACTGAGAGAATGTTTTTTTTCTAAATTTCTGTGAACTGCATATCACGGATAGTACTTGGGTACCAACCGAGTGTTCACCTTTTCAGGTGTGAGAAACTGCCTAAAAATCAAATTCAGCCTCCGCCGTAGTGATACGATCCAGGGCCGGCGCGTTTCCCTGCGTCTCTGAAGCGAGAGTCGTAACGCGCTCGGCTATTCGAGTGGGTCCAGAATTGTCAGCACTATCGATATTAATTTACTAAAGATCTTATAGATCAAATTTTTTCTTGTTGAGAAAAGAGAAAGAGATCTGTTTTACTGGGTAAAAAGCTTCCTAAAGTCAAGATAATATAAATCTTTCTTTATTTTCAACAACCGGATTCGACAGACTTCGCTTTCATCTCCAGGTCTTTTGTAACAAAGGTTTGGATATGAAGATTACGAAGTCTTCGAAACTCGACTCTGAAAATAAAGAAATATTTATGGGATTTTAGCTTCAGAATGTTTTTTACCGATCTTTTCGTTTTCTTGTTGGAAACAATGGAAAAGAAGAGAATGAAAGAGCTTTAGATGTGTTGATGCATAAGAATGACGAAGATGAAGTCCACTGATAAGAAATGAGGAGTTTGTCGACAGAAACGGCGAGGAAAGAAATATGTGCAACCGTGGAAGAAGGATAGAATGAGGACAAGTGTTAAGGCGTCCGAGAGGAACTCCCATGGTTGTAGGAGGAAAGATAAATGGCGAAAATTTCAAGAGAAACCTGAGTTTTAAATATATAGAATAAGTATCTGAGTAACTGGGTTAGCTACTACAAGATAATCCCCATATAACGTCAAATAAACAAACAAAAACAATAATATGTATGTTTAGCGTAGGTGCTTTTCTAAGATGAAGAGACTGGGGCAGGAAAGGAAATCGTAACGGTGACATCCACTAGTCACTAGAATGGTGACGCAAAAACGTCGTTTAAGTGAGTGAGTTAACCGTAGTAGCCGGAATTTTCCATGTAACCCAGTACTACGTTACAACAGCCACAGATTTATGTGCTGCAGAGCCATCACCATAGTCTGCTTGTCTCGAAATGTCGCGTAAAGGAAGAGCCCAACTTGGTAAGGATAAGTCAATCAAATGTCTGCCGGCACTTGTGTAAGAGTGCTGTAAATGCAACTGGAAAGGCACTAGAATTTTTATGTCTATTTACCTTCAGCGTGCTGTACTAGACTAAATTCACATTTAAACTATCCCCTCTGTTGTGTACGACTTTGTACACAAGGGTAAGGAGAGGTGAGTTGCAGAGTGGTGTGGTAATTATCATCGTAGGGACGTTGGACAAGTTCAGAAATGATCAGCGAGTAAGTTAACAAAACAAACAGAAGAACTTGTATTTCTTCGAGTGTACGAAGATTCATTACAAACAATGCAGCGAGAATTAGAGTCCAGTTCACACAGTAGCAACAAGAATGAGTCTCTCTGTACTGAGCATAAATAATGACGCCGTGGCGATTAGGCTCCAAGCGCACGTGGGTTGAATGGCTGCCATTGGCCACCCCATATCACGGCGGTTGAGGGTGCTCGTAGTCCAGCCCCGCTGGAGGTGCGACTTAGCTGGTGTGCACCATTGGCTCCGCCAGATCCACGCAACCGCTATCACTGTTCAACAGAAACTTAGAATTCCGTTCCAAATTGTGACACCTTTTGCTGTGGTACTGATATTTGGTACCACACTTACCACTTTATTCTAAACTCAGTTATAGTTCACTGTAGGCACTTTATCGTATTAAGTCGGGTACATGATACCTTTTTTTTTTTTTTTTTTGGTCATCAGTCCTACTGACTGGTTTGATGCGGCCCGCCACGAATTCCTTTCCTGTGCTAACCTCTTCATCTCAGAGTAGCACTTGCAACCTACTTCCTCAATTATTTGCTTGACGTATTCCAATCTCTGTCTTCCTCTACAGTTTTTGTCCTCTACAGCTCCCTCTAGTACCCTGGAAGTCATTCCCTCATGTCTTAGCAGATGTCCTATCATCCTGTCCCTTCTCCTTATCAGTGTTTTCCACATATTCCTTTCCTCTCCGATTCTGCGTAGAACCCCCTCATTCCTTACCTTATCAGTCCACCCAATTTTCAACATTCGTCTATAGCACCACATCTCAAATGCTTCGATTCTCTTCTGTTCCGGTTTTCCCACAGTCCATGTTTCACTACCATACAATGCTGTACTCCAGACGTACATCCTCAGAAATTTCTTCCTCAAATTAAGGCCGGTATTTGATATTAGTAGACTTCTCTTGGCCAGAAATGCCTTTTTTGCCATAGCGAGTCTGCTTTTGATGTCCTCCTTGCTCCGTCCGTCATTGGTTATTTTACTGTCTAGGTAGCAGAATTCCTTAACTTCATTGACTTCGTGACCATCAATCCTGATGTTAAGTTTCTCGCTGTTCTCATTTCTACTACTTCTCATTACCTTCGTCTTTCTCCGATTTACTCTCAAACCATACTGTGTACTCATTACACTGTTCATTCCGTTCAGCAGATCATTTAATTCTTCTTCACTTTCACTCAGGATAGCAATGTCATCAGCGAATCGTATCATTGATATCCTTTCACCTTGTATTTTAATTCCACTCCTGAACCTTTCTTTTATTTCCATCATTGCTTCCTCGATGTACAGATTGAAGAGTAGGGGCGGAAGGCTACAGCCTTGTCTTACACCCTTCTTAATACGAGCACTTCGTTCTTGATCGTCCACTCTTATTATTCCCTCTTGGTTGTTGTACATATTGTATATGACCCGTCTCTCCCTATAGCTTACCCCTACTTTTTTCAGAATCTCGAACAGCTTGCACCATTTTATATTGTCGAACGCTTTTTCCAGGTCGACAAATCCTATGAAAGTGTCTTGATTTTTCTTTAGCCTTGCTTCCATTACTAGCCGTAACGTCAGAATTGCCTCTCTCGTCCCTTTACTTTTCCTAAAGCCAAACTGATCGTCACCTAGCGCATTCTCAATTTTCTTTTCCATTCTTGTAAGCAGCTTCGACGCATGAGCTGTTAAGCTAATTGTGCGATAATTCTCGCACTTGTCAGCTCTTGCCGTCTTCGGAATTGTGTGGATGATGCTTTTCCGAAAGTCAGATGGTATACCGCCAGACTCGTATATTCTACACACCAACGTGAATAGTCGTTTTGTTGCCACTTCCCCCAATTATCTTAGAAATTCTGATGGAATTTTATTTATCCCTTCTGCCTTATTTGACCGTGAGTCCTCCAAAGCTCTTTTAAATTCCGATTCTAATACTGGATCCCCTCTCTCTTCTAAATCGCCTCCTGTTTCTTCTTCTATCACATCAGACAAATCTTCACCATCATAGAGGCTTTCAATGTATTTTTTCCACCTATCTGCTCTCTCCTCTGCATTTAACAGTGGAATTCCCGTTGCACTCTTAATGTTACCACCATTGCTTTTAATGTCACCAAAGGTTGTTTTGACATTCCTGTATGCTGAGTCTGTCCTTCCGACAATCATATCTTTTTCGATGTCTTCACATTTTTCCTGCAGCCATTTCGTCTTAGCTTCCCTGCACTTCCTATTTATTTCATTCCTCAGCGACTTGTATTTCTGTATTCCTGATTTTCCCGGAACTTGTTTGTACTTCCTCCTTTCATCAATCAACTGAAGTATTTCTTCTGTTACCCATGGTTTCTTCGCAGCTACCTTCTATGTACCAATGTTTTCCTTCCCAACTTCTGTGATGGCCCTTTTTAGTGATGTCCATTCCTCTTCAACTGTACTGCCTACTGCGCTATTCCTTATTGCTGTATTTATAGCGTTAGAGAACTTCAAACGTATCTCGTTATTCCTTAGTACTTCCGTATCCCACTTCTTTGCGTATTGATACTTCCTGACTAATGTCTTGAACTTCAGCCTACTCTTCATCACTACTATATTGTGATCTGAGTCTATATCTGCTCCTGGGTACGCCTTACAATCCAGTACCTGATTTCGGAATCTCTGTCTGACCATGATGTAATCTAATTGGAATCTTTCCGTATCTCCCGGCCTTTTCCAAGTATACCTCCTCCTCTTGTGATTCTTGAACAGGGTATTCGCTATTACTAGCTGAAACTTGTTACAGAACTCAATTAGTCTTTCCCCTCTTTCATTACTTGTCCCAAGCCCATATTCTCCTGTAAACTTTTCTTCTACTCCTTCCCCTACAACTGCATTCCAGTCGCCCATGACTATTAGATTTTCGTCCCCCTTTACATACTACATTACCCTTTCAATATCCTCATACACTTTCTCTATCTGTTCATCTTCAGCTTGCGACGTCGGCATGTATACCTGAACTATCGTTGTCGGTGTTGGTCTGCTGTCGATTCTGATTAGAACAACCCGGTCACTGAACTGTTCACAGTAACACACCCTTTGCCCTACCTTCCTATTCATAACGAATCCTACACCTGTTATACCATTTTCTGCTGGTGTTGATATTACCCGATACTCATCTGACCAGAAATCCTTGTCTTCCTTCCACTTCACTTCACTGACCCCTACTATATCTAGATTGAGCCTTTGCATTTCCCTTTTCAGATTTGCTAGTTTCACTACCACGGTCAAGCTTCTGACATTCCACGCCCCGACTCGTAGAACGTTATCCTTTCGTTGATTATTCAATCTTTTTCTCATGGTAACCTCCCCCTTGGCAGTCCCCTCCCGGAGATCCGAATGGGGGACTATTCCGGAATCTTTTGCCAATGGAGAGATCATCATGACACTTCTTCAATTACAGGCCACATGTCCTGTGGATACACGTTACGTGTCTTTAATGCAGTGGTTTCCATTGCCTTCTGCATCCTCATGTCGTTGATCATTGCTGATTCTTCCGCCTTTAGGGGCAATTTCCCACCCTTAGGACAAGAGAGTGCCCTGAACCTCTATCCGCTCCTCCGCCCTCTTTGACAAGGCCGTTGGGAGAATGAGGCTGACTTCTTATGCCGGAAGTCTTCGGCCGCCAATGCTGATTATTTATCAAAATTTAGGCAGCGGCGGGGATCGAACCCGGGACCGAAGACGTTTTGATTATGAATCAAAGACGCTACCCCTAGACCACGGGTATAGTAACCGCTACCTATCTTATCAAATGGAATATGTGCTTATAAGCTGTCCTTATCCTCTTTGTCAGTGCGCTGCATGCCTCTCCCAACTAGTCAGCCACAGCAAAAAAAGATTGGAAGGAAGGCATGTTTTCCTTGCCACATGACTTATCGTTCACCTTCACCCTCATGTACTGGCCTTTGGCTGAATGATTGTTGTGTAGAATGAAGGCTTTCACGACCGGGTGACATGGCTGTTGATATACTTTCCGGGATGTGAGGTCGTGGTCCAAGAACTTTTCTGCTCCTTACGTTTCGTCCAGAACTGCGCTGGACTTCCTCAGAGGCGCTGCTCCGCTGAGTCTTGCCGACTGATATTTTCTGCATTTGTTGTGTGTAGAGAACACGACTGTCTGTTATTAAACAATGGAAAATCCAAGATAGAATGAGAAAGCTTAGATCACTACTAAACATACAGAGGAGATGCTGAGTTGCAGACAACCACAACTAAAAGACTACTGTACGTTTTAGCGTACAGTAGAAAGAAATCGCATGGGGTTAAGTCGGGAGAGCGTGGAGACCATGACACGAATTGCTGATCATGATCTCCACCACGACCGATCCATCGGTTTTCCAATCTCCTGTTTAAGAAATGCCGAACATCATGATGGAAGTGCGGTGGGGCACCATACTGTTGAAAGATGAAGTCGGCGCTGTGGGTCTCCAGTTGGTGCATGAGCCAATTTTCCGCGGGCTACGCGTGAAACTTGCCCCAACGCGTTCAACCGTTTCTTCGCTCACTGCAGGCCGACCCGTTGATTTCCCCTTGCAGAGGCATCCAGAAGCTTTAAACTGCGCATACCATCGCCGAATGGAGTTAGCAGTTTTTGGATCTTTGTTGAACTTCGTCCTGAAGTGTCGTTGCACTGTTACGACTGACTGATGTGAGTGCATTTCAAGCACGACATACGCTTTCTCGGCTCCTGTCGCCATTTTGTCTCACTGCGCTCTCGAGCGCTCTGACGGCAGAAACCTGAAGTGCGGCTTAAGCCGAACAAAACTTTATGAGTTTTTCTACGTATCTGTAGTGTGTCGTGACCATATGTCAATGAATGGAGCTACAGTGAATTTATGAAATCGCTTCAATCATTTGTAATAGCCCTGTATTACGTCCTGGAAATCACATGAGAAGATATTTCAGGTGTCGTGCCTTTAAGCGCAGTAAATGCGGCAGAGATTCCTGAGGCTCCATTATTTTCTCTGCCGGCGACGATTGGGGATGCTTATGGATGCATAGATTGAGCTTATCCTGTGCCGTCTCAACATGGCCTTCAGTTTGTTTGAGCTAAGCTAGGGTCGATTGTCGGAGATGATTCCATTCGCATGTTCTACTTGTGACAGGAAATCTTTGCAAAAAGCTTTGGTCACCGTATATGCGGTAGCCTCCTTCAGTGGCGTCACTGTGACGTATTTAGGCGTTAGCTCCACGACAACTACTATGCAGCAGTGCCCCGTACTTGTACGTGGGAGAGGTCCTGTGAGATTTGCGGCGGCGATGTGCTTCAATTTCGTCGGAATGGCGGAGTACTGTGGCGCCTGCATTGTAACTATTGTGTGTTTGGATCTCTGACATGCCTTACACACCGCCAGTACTCTCCTTATCCTCCTTTTCATATCTTTAAAATAGCACAGTTTGCCTAGCTTTAAATAACACTTTCTGCAACCGAAATGCGCGTAACTCAAGTGTGTGTGCCATATCACTTTATTTACGAGTCCATCAGAGATGCAGATGGGCCACAATGAATCTCCTCCTTCGCCAGGGTAGAAAGCCACCCCTTTACGTAACAAATAAAACTGCCTAATCTTTGTCTACGAGCCGTCCTTGTCTCTCCCCTTCAATATTGACAAAGCTGTGTCTTTCTCCTGTTCTCTCCCGATGCCTTTCAAGCTCGCAGTCACGTAGTTCTCAAATGCTATATTTTTGTATAGTAGAGACTGAAGTGCTTCTCCTGCAATGAATTCACACTATTTCTCTCCAGTCCTATAGGTGATCTTGACAACGCATCAGCAATCATGTTCTCTTCCCCAGATATGTTAGTAATTGTAAAATGAAATTCTTGTAATGCGAGAACCATCTTATCAGCCTTTTATTGCAGAGTTTTGCTGTGAGAAGGAACTCTAAAGCTTTGTGGTTGGTGTATACTGTCGTTTATCGACCATACAAGAAGAATCTGAATTTCTCGAAGTCCCAGACGACCGCCAGGATTTCCAGCTCGGTGACTCAGTAATTTTTTTTTTTACATTTGTTCATGATATGGCTTCCGAAAGCTACGGTTTTGTATATCATATTACCACATTTTGCTGGAAGGTCGTAACCCGCAGGCCAGGATAGGAACTGTCCGTGACCACATAAAATTCTTCTTCTGGACTGGAGTGAGACAGGATTGGCGCGTCAACGAGCGCATTTTTGAGTGCTTGAAAGTCATCTTCAGCCGTGTCGTCCGATACGCAAATAGACTTCTTTCCAGTGAGCTGGAAAAGCCGTGGTGCAGCCAACTGTTTTATGTGTATAAATCTCTTGTAGAAATTGAGAAGTCCAAGAAAACCACGGAGTGGGCAGACAAAATTTCCCTATTGCTTCTATTTTTTCTGGATTCAGAGAGATTCACTCTACTGTAATGATATGGCATAGGAATTTGACTTTGCACGTCCCGATACAAGGTCTGGTAATATTTACAGTGAAACCACACTCTCTGAAGGTACGGAGGATTTCCCTAACTTCATGTTGTGTTGCCTCCACGTCGGCTCCGCAATCAGTAGATTATCCACATAGCTGGCCTCTGAGGCTAAAATACGCTCAAGCTCTAAGAAGACAGTCATAACTCAAATTGTAATGGAAGTATATGCCCACGTGTGTGAAATCTGCCGAACCTTCAGTTTAATAAGTTTTGGTTGCAAAATATTAACACGAATCCTTTACAGAAGAATTGAAAAATTGGTAGAAGCCGACATCGGGGAAGATCAGTCCGGATTTTGGAAAAAAATGTTGGAAGACAGGAAGCAGTACTGGCCCTACGATTTGATTTAGAGGACGGGTTATGGAAATTTTAACCTACGTTTATAGCATTTCTACAATTAGAGGAAGCTTTTGACAATGTGGACTGGAATACTCTCTTTGAAATTCTGGAGGTAGCAGGGGTAAAATATAGGAAGCGAAAGGCTGTTTACAACTTGTACAGAAACCAGAGAGTAGTTATGAGTCGAAGGGCATGCAAGGGAAGGAGTGATTGAGGAGGGAATGAGACAGATATGTAGCCTATACCCGATGCTATTCAATCTGTACATTGAGCAAACAGTAAAGGAAACCAAAGAAAAATTGCAGCAGAATTAAAAGTCCAGGGAGAGGAAATAAAAACTCAGAGAGCTGCCACAGATGGCGCCCAAGTCGGACGCGGACGTCCGAGGGAACACCGGGGAAGAGACAACACATTACAAGCAGCACCAGGCGGGCGCGGACGGCAAAGAGAGCACCCAGCGCCCTCTGGGCATAAATACTGGACAAGATCCTCCAACACGGCAGTCTGTAGGCAGAAGAGCGGCGTAATAAGCTGCTGCCAGCCCGCCCCCTTTAGGGAGAATCGAAACCCAATAAAGGAAAAAAAAAAAACAAAACACGGCAGTCTCAGGTAGCACCTGAAGAAGGCAACGAGTTACGTGGCCGTAATATTGTGCCAGAGCGACACAAACATCCGGCAGTAGACCCGATTTTTCCACATGTCAAGATCTCGCCGGGAAAGCCTGAAGAGTTACATCAAAAACTATGATGTTTACTGATGACATTGTAGTTCTGTCAAAGACAGAAAACCACTTGGAAAAGCAGTTGAACGCAATGGACAGTGTCTTGAAAGGAGGATATAAGATGAACATCAACAAAAGTGATACAAGGATAACGGAACGTAGCCAAAGATGTGATGCTGACGGAATTAGGTTAGGAAATGAGACACAAAGTAGTAGATGAGTTTTGCTATTTGGGCAACAAAATATCTGGTGATGGCCAAAGTAGAAAGGATGTAAAATAGAGACTGGCAATGGCAATAAAAGCTTGCTTAAAGTGGAGAAATTTGCTAACGTCGAATGTAGATTCAATTGTTGCGAAGTCGTTTCTGTAGGTATTTACATGGAGCATAGCCATGTATGGAAGTGAAGCGTGTACGATACACAGTGTAGACTAGAAGCTTTTGAAATTTGGTGCTACAGAAGAATTCTGAAGAGTAGATGGGTAGATCATGTAACTAATGTGGAGTTACTGAGTATAACTGATGAGAAAAGTAATTTGTGGTACAACGTGACTAGAAGAAGGTATCGTTTGATTAGAGACATTCTGAGACTTCAAGAGATCACCAATTCAATATTGGAGATACCTGTGAGGGGTAAAAGTCGTAGATGGACACCAAGCGATGAACACAGTAAGAAGTTTCAGATGGATGTAGGTTGCAGTAGTTATGTGGAGATGAAGAGGCTTACACAGGAGCGAGTATCAAGGAAAGGTGCATCAAACCAGCCTTGGGAATGAAGACTACAACAACAAGACATACTACGCGGCCCGTTGTCGATTACTTTAAGAAGTGTGTGGTTTGCCTGGTTGGTTCAGAACGAGTAAACAAAAGGGAAACACCTTAGTAGTAATCTGCACCTTAAATTTATGTGGAAAGACTGTTGTTAATTAGTAAGAAATATAAACATACCATGCAGTTTCAGAATAGCCGCTCAACTTGCTTTGTAAATATAATGAAAACGCCTCTAGTGAAAAACCTTAAACTGTAGTGAGTTTATGAAGGGATAAAACAATAATAAGCCATATACGTGTATAACAGCTACTGCGGAAGATGAAATAGTCTTTCATGAGTAGTCGTTGATTTAGTCATTTGCCCAACTATAGTCCACACCGGGTATTTAACTGGTAACGAACAGTTTATTGTTATTATGATGTGTGTGGCGCGTGCCGCCGGACTCCAACCGCGTGTTGACGTAGTCGACGCCGTAGAGCTGCTACTGCCACAGCTCTCGCGGCAGAGTAGACACACAATGCGATATAACGTCAGTCCCCGTAGATTAACGGGAGAAAAAACCTGAAAAACTTCCGAAAAGGCGTTTCTCGCGTAGTCGTTGTATCTCAATTACAAGTCCGCAGCGTTTCCACTTATGCGAACTCGTATAATTGATGCTTTTTATTATTAATATTGTATTGTTAATTGGCCGGATTTGCAGTAGTTATTAATTCTTCTCTCGTTCGCATAGCACGCACCACTGATTGCGAGGAAATATTTTAGTTAACAGTTTTTTCTTACGCTGTTGTCTCGTTGCTGTGGAATTGTTGTGCTGGTATGCAGCGAGATTCAGAGATACTCTTTGATTCAGTCTTTGTAATATTGCGTCGTAATAAGAAAATATTTTAAAGTTCATTTCTCAACAAATGACGTGGATATTTGCACTTCAATGAAATAGTCTTTCATGAGCAGTCGTTGATTTAGTAATTTATCAAACTATTTAATGATGTAGTCCACACCGGGTATTTAACTGGTAACGAATAGTTCATTGTTATTTTGTCACTAAATACTTATAACTCCCGCACCACACGCACACGGAATAGTTTAGCTAAGTCAGTCCGATTGAGTTATAGTTTCTTGGCAACACCACAACTCAACACTTTAGCGTAATTGTTTATCTTCATGATGTCGTGTACGTGAGTCCTAATCAAGACTAATTGCGTGTATTCTTTCATTGAATGTTCACTTCTCCTTAAGGTCCAACTAATTTAAAGTCAAGCCCAATGTTCACTAATTCCGTTATTAGATTTCAATTAACCCGTAGTGCACGATTAAATGAGTCTATCTGTTCCTGTCTCATTTCATGAAATCAGTTTCTTAAGCCGTGAATCCCGTCACGCGACAAACTCTTCTAAACTCGAAAACAATCTCGTCACGATTCACAATCTCAATAATTCAGATCAGAACTGCTCTCGTACGCCTGCACTGGATGAGTTCTAGCAAGCGACTTCTTCTGTGGAAGAGCATTGTAGGCGCATTGAATTCCTTCGTTGCGCTTACAACTCTCTTCCACATAAAAGTTATCTCTGTTGACATTAATTTGGATTTAACTATTGAGATATTAATTTCACATTTGTGACATGGATATTTGTCCATTGCTTAAATACGATGTTTCTTCTTTCTCTTTCGCTAACAAATATGCTCAGTGGTGTACAATGTAGTTGTTGACAAAACTCCTTCGTGTTAGCTCATCGGCAACCATTTCGTAACTGCCTAGATAACTTTCCGTACTTCATGTTCTTTCTTAATTGACTTTAAGGTGGTCGTTGGGGCGATACACTATGCAAAGAAATATGTTATTACACAGCTTCTCCTTACCTACAAGTTTCTACCATTTTCGTACACAATACCGTTTAGTGGATTTTAAGCTTCCTAATGGACTGAAGACTCGTAGCCATTTGCTCCGCACAGAGCGGAGTGTGGCGAGTTGCTGCCGTGTTCACAGGATGGAGGGGTGGGAAAGCGACCGCCTCGGCGAGGGGGCGCAAGCAGAGCGGCGCCGCGCGTCTGGCGCAGAGTCCGCGCCGGGTTGGTGCTGCGTGGTCCGGCCCCGGCATTTGCAGACGGCCGGCGTGGGTCAACCTCCGGCGTGTAATTGCCGCGACCGGCCGCCGCCAATCGAACACGCCGGCCGGGTCACCGGACACCGACCCGACAGATTGCGCCGCTCGTCTCTCCCCTCTCCCTCCTACTCCAGCTATCTCTCTCTCTCTCTCTCTCACGCACACACACACACACAGCAGATTGCGACCTTTCCTTTGCCCCTGTGCCACCTAATTCTTTTTATTTGCGTTTTGCTGTGGCCGTACCAGGGGCTACAAACCGTTCCTTTTCTTCCAACAAAGCCGGCCGCGGTGGCCGTGCGGTTCTAGGCGCTGCAGTCCGGAACCGCGGGACTGCTACGGTCACAGGTTCGAATCCTGCCTCGGGCATGGATGTGTGTGATGTCCTTAGGTTAGTTAGGTTTAAGTAGTTCTAAGTTCTAGGGGACTGATGACCTAAGAGGTTAAGTCCCATAGTGCTCAGAGCCATTTGAACCATTCTTCCAACAAAGATGTTGATGGCGATTGCGAAAAGTTTTGTATATTATCACGGCAATTACACCAACACACACTCCATATCCTAACACAACGCATCTTCAACCGACCGCCTTTCTCAGACAATAAAATCTACCCCGGTGTATATCCATCACACTATCTGTAACTCTTCCCACCTAATCCACTGCACAGCATGGCTGTCCTCTCCGTTTGCATCTCTCCCACAACCTTCATCTCTTGATACAACGGCCGTGCGCACAGATCAACTCTTCTTCACTTTCTGTCGTCGCACTATCCACCTCCACACCTTTCACCACCTCCATAGTTCCCACCTAATGGTCCGTTATATTTTTCTACTCACAGCTCTGAACCATAAACAACACATTTTCCCCTCTCCAAATAATTTTCTCTCAGTACAGGTACTTCAGCTTTCAAGTGAAAGTGTAGTGCTTTTTCTTAGCAGAATTTCATCATTTCTTCATTCTTTTTTATTGCGGAGGCCTACAGCTATCGTCGCATCCCACATCTCAGTCGCTAAATGCCTCGATCTCGCCATTCTCCCTCATCCTCTTGCATTCCTCTTCCCTCCATCGTTTCTTAGACACCACTTAGGTACACTTTCCGTGGTCTTCCTCATCTTCTCCTTCCAGGAGGTTGCCTTGAAGTTGCTCTGCCTTCATCCATTCTTTTGACCTACCCAAACCATCCTAGCTCTCTTACTTCTATTTTTTGCGTAATACTATATTGAGTCTGTGTCGTTTCTCTTATCTCCTCGTCTTACGTAGTTAAGAAGGGGGGCTTCTCAAGTGGTTCATTTCTAAGGCTCTGAGTCTCTTTCTGTTTCTTTTTGTGAATTCCCAGCGCTCACTCCCATAGGTAGTTACCGGTCCCACGATGGTTTTGTATAGACGAATTTTAACCTTTAAACACATTTCTGACGATCAAAGCACAGTGTTTAATTCTTGGTTATCCGGCCTTCCCTACCTGTCCGTTGTTGGATATTTCTGTCACATCTTTCACCACGTGAGAGGATGCTGCCCAGGTACTTAAGCTCTTTACATACGTTAATAACATGTCCGTCAATGTCAAGGTTACTTCCCTCTTCTCCGCAACGTAGATATCATCTCCTCAAAATTAATTTTCAAATCCCACATTTGGTACTTTTCCAACAGCTTCCTGAGCATATAATATATACCATCTTCATCATTTGTTGCAACGACCTGATCATCAGCTTAGAAAGTGTGTACATTCGCAGGTTCCCCATTTCAATCTCCATGCCCGTGCATTTTCTACACCAGAGATTCAGTGCCTTCTGCACATACACCTTAAAAGGTATAGTATACAGAATCCTTACTTCAGGCCTTTAGTTATTCTGAAATACTCTCTAGAAATTTCTTTCCCTACTTTAATAACAAATTTTGCTGAGTTGTAGAGGTTTATGATGCTTGTTTCAATAGATTGTGGCAGTTCCCATGGCCAGAGCAACTCGAACAATAGCTATAGTGACACTGTGTCATATGCTTTCTCAGTATCTATGAGAACCAAATGACTGCTTGGATTCCTTTCCAATATCTTACCCATGATCTGCCTTACGGTAAAGACGTTATCTACACATGGCCTGCCTCTTCTAAAGCAACTTTGTTCTTCCAACTTTGACTTAGTTGACAACATCGGTAGCTCCGTGAGGCTATTTGCAGATGACACGGTTGTCTACAAGAAAGTAGCAACATCAGAAGACTCGTACGTACTCCAGGAAGACCTGCAGAGGATTAATGCATGGTGCGACAGCTGGCAGCTTTCCCTAAACGTAGATAAATGTAATATAATGCGCATACATAGGGGCAGAAATCCATTCCAGTACGATTATGCCATAGGTGGTAAATCATTGGAAGCGGTAACGACCGTAAAATACTTAGGAGTTACTATCCGGAGCGATCTGAAGTGGAATGATCACATAAAACAAATAGTGGGAAAAGCAGGCGCCAGGTTGAGATTCATAGGAAGAATTCTAAGAAAATGTGACTCATCGACGAAAGAAGTAGCTTACAAAACGCTTGTTCGTCCGATTCTTGAGTATTGCTCATCAGTATGGGACCCTTACCAGGTTGGATTAATAGAAGAGATAGACATGATCCAGCGAAAAGCAGCGCGATTCGTCATGGGGACATTTAGTCAGCGCGAGAGCGTTACGGAGATGCTGAACAAGCTCCAGTGGCGGACACTTCAAGAAAGGCGTTACGCAATACGGAGAGGTTTATTATCGAAATTACGAGAGAGCACATTCCGGGAAGAGATGGGCAACATATTACTACCGCCCACATATATCTCGCGTAATGATCACAACGAAAAGATCCGAGAAATTAGAGCAAATACGGAGACTTACAAGCAGTCGTTCTTCCCACGCACAATTCGTGAATGGAACAGGGAAGGGGGGATCAGATAGTGGTACAATAAGTACCCTCCGCCACACACCGTAAGGTGGCTCGCGGAGTATAGATGTAGATGTAGATGTAGATTTACAAACTTCACCTGTCTTGATTTTAAAATCCTCCCGCACAGTCTGCTAATTGTACTTGTGAGAGGATAACTGCTACATACTTTCTGGCTTCCGTTTTTGTTTGCAGGAATTAGATTCTTTAAGTTCCGCTCTGATGTAATTTTTTCCGCATTCCATATACGTTTATTAAATAACTTGATTAGATATTCATACAGAGTGCTTGCGCCACACCTCACTAATTCGAATGGTGCATTTCCAGTTCCTGGTGATTTTCCAATTTCCATTTGTGTAGCTGTCTTCCGTACCTCTTTCTCAGTTATTTCCTCTACCTGTTCACTCTCCTGGTTCTCCGTTAATTCCTTGTATTCTGTCGTTTCTTCTGTTAACTGGCCTTTAAAATGATTCTCTCACTCCGTCAGACTAATAATCGGTACGTTTGCTCTTTCTTTTACTTCTTCCCTCAGCTCTTAAATCATTATCCGTTCTGCCCCCGCTTTTGTGGCCCCCATCGACTTCTTCGCATTTATCCTCCCAGATTTCCTTTCTCTTTTTGCAGATGTCCTTTTTTACGTCTCCGTTCATTCTAAAATAAAAGACTCTATCATATTTTTCCCATGTTCTCAACCAATTATTATAGAATATATTTTTTGGCTCACTTTTCCTTCAATGCTTTTAGTCCACCAGTGTGGGTGCCACTACCCCTAGCTTCCCCAGTGCTTCAAATATTGCTTTGTTAACACACTTTTTAATTCCTTGGTACACACGCTCCACCGTTTCTTCTTCTAAGTGCCTCAGTTTTTTTTACAACCGTAATTTGTAAAGAAATTGTACAGGCTCTTTACGAGGTTTGGTTTTGGGACCCTCATGTAAATGTGCAATTGCTCCAAAAAGTATTCCTCTAAAACATAAGTATAAGGGTGTATAGATAGTCGAAAACTGTTAGAATGAAGTACAGCAGTGACTTGTTTATTAATCAATAAAAAAACGAAAATAGATTTCTATTTATGTAAGCACAATTAAACACTCAAAAGTATAAGATAGGCAAATTATGATGCAAAATATGTATTCGTCTGCAATATTGAAAATGAGACTCTGAGTTTAGAATGTTAGCCTTAGTACCTACTAGTGCCTCCTTTCCTCTTTTGTAATCTCTAGCATTGTCCTAGGTGCAAATATCACAAGAGATTTTATTGTTTGCACTGTAATGTTACGCCGTTCCTGTAGCAGATCGTTCTTTAGATCAATTCTACTGGATTTATAGTGATTTCTCGTATTTTTGCCGTGTATACGAATTGTCTACTGGACTAATGCCTAGGAATTGGGATGATGTAGGCATCAATGGGGTAATACTGTACAACAGCTGCAGCCTTACATATAGAGCTGTATGTTTTGGACAATTACTTTTTTGAGAGAGAAAAAAAACAAAACAGAAAGACCCATGTTATTCAAACTTCTAGACAGATGTCCCCATACCGTTGCTGCATCTGCTGCATGTTTAACTGAGGCTGTTATATTTCTCTTTTTAAGCTCACAAACATTTTTTCTCGATATTGTTAATCCCAGATTTGACTTAAGCAGCTGAAATCATCTGTCGTCATTAAATAGAATATTCGTCCAGAAATCAAACCCATCGGATTTGTCTTCTCTTCTAAATCCAACTCGATTCCTTTTGTTCATGTCACTGATGTATTGTTTTCTACGGGCTGCTTGGCCTCCATACCCAGCTTCATAAAGCACATTTCTTCCATGTATGCGTTTTTGCGCAATAAGAAGGTTTGGAGCGCTTAGTTTTGGATTTTTCTTGACTTCTTTAAGTAGCTGTCGTGTTTGGATCCCGGATGAAACTACAGGGCGTCTGCTTCATGAATGATTTCAAAATGGCTCTGAGCACTATGGGACTTAACATCGGAGGTCATCAGTCCCCTAGAACTTAGAACTACTTAAACCTAACTAACCGAAGAACATCACACACATCCATGCCCGAGGCAGGATTCGAACCTGCGAACGTAGCGGTCGCGCGGTTCCAAACTGAAGCCCCTAGAACCGCTTGGCCACTCCGGCTGGCATTAATGATTTTCTTATGTTTCATTGCGTTTAAACGTTTATATAATAGTCTTCACTGTAGTGGTAGATCTGCCAATGTTTCTCCGGTTGTGTTCCACTACCTGATGCAGCTTTGTTATTTCGCAACGTTTTCGACGCATATTACTTATTTATCACTAAACAGAATGAGGTCTTCACTCTGCAGCGGAGTGTGCACTGATGTGAAACTTCCTGGCAGTTTAAAACGGTGTGCCGGATCGAGACTCGAACTCGGGACCATTGCCTTTCGCGGGCAAGTGCTCTACCATCTGAGCTATCCAAGCACGACAGGTTCGCAGGAGAGCTTCTGTAAAGTTTGGAAGGTTGGAGACGAGGTACTGGCAGAAGTAAAGCTGTGAGGACGGGGGGTGAGTCGTGCTTGGGTAGCTCAGATGGTAGAGCACTTGCTCGCGAAAGTCAAAGGTCCTGAGTTCGAGTCTCAGTCCGGCACACAGTTTTAATCTGCCAGGAAGTTTCACATCACTAAACAGCTTTGAAAA
The DNA here is from genome assembly GCF_023864275.1 of Schistocerca cancellata. NCBI lineage: Eukaryota > Metazoa > Arthropoda > Insecta > Orthoptera > Acrididae > Schistocerca > Schistocerca cancellata. The sequence goes on from NC_064626.1 coordinate 575,882,994, forward strand.
CAGAGAGTAAATTACCCTCTCCAGTGGATGAAACACAGCTACACAAGAAGAGAGAGCCGTGTGTCAGTGCCGCGCTTGCGATGATGAGGTAAAAACGTGTGTTAGATGCCATGAAGACTAATACAAGCAGCAGCGTACATGCTATTGCCTCGGAGCAGTGTCCAGTATGTTTTGAACGCCGAGTCCTTACACCCCTTTCCTCTCCAAATAGTGCACTCCAATGACCATCCTGCAAGTGTGCGTTTCACACAGTGGTTTCTGCAAAAGAGTGACCGACATGTGCGCCTCCCAGTTTGTGTTCCCAGTGTTGTTCACCGATGAGGCCACATTCATTAGGGACGGCGTATTCAGTCACTACAATGGGCATTTCCAGGCAACAGCAGAACCCATGGTGTGCTGCGCCAGGTGACACAACATTGCTTGACAATAAAGAGTGGGTGTGTTTTATTGGAGACTGCTTGAGAGATTGCAGGGCACTCTCACTTCTGATTTGGTGTTATGCCGCTTCATGTTCTTGGGGAATATGATTTTTATTGCAATTTGACTTCATACATCTTGGTGAAATGGTGGGCAGTAGTTAATGCTCTAGCTGAGCGGTCTACGGCGCTGCAGTCATGGACTGTGCGGATGGTCCTGGCAGAGGTTCGAGTCCTCCCTCGGGCATGGGTGTGTGTGTTTGTCGTTAGGACAATTTAGGTTAAGTAGTGTGTAAGCTTAGGGACTGATGACCTTAGCAGTTAAGTCTCATAAGATTTCACACACATTTGAACATTTTTTAGTTAATGCTCTTGGTTGCATGCTCTAGGGAAGGAATAACAATAAGCTTTACCTGTGTTCAAAGGAATAGGGTGCCAATTTAAACAACTGCAGGAAAAGAGCATGACGACGGTGGTCCAAGGGAAGCGCGTTTCTCCTGCGGAACCTGGGTGGAAACATTTCAGGATGTCCAAGTTCCATGGTGTCATTGTGCAGACACTGTAGTTAGTGTCAGTCGGGGGGCAGCCACATCCAGGTAGACTGACTAGCGCCAAGAAGTCACCGCTGCAATGGCCAGTGCAATGCAGACCGGCAATAAAGCAGAGGCTGGGTCTTTGTTAGGCAGGAAGCTGACAAAACAACTGTGAGCGTTCTGCGAATTTCCGTGGAATAGGTCACCGGCGCCCGGACATCCAGACTCTGTTACAAAACATATTTGTGAAAGCACGAGGCTTTTAGCGAGTTACGGCCGTTCTTTGGAAACTTCGAAATGGATGCAACAGGAGAGGTAACAAGTTTTCTGTGGAAGGGTGTGGTTCCATTCTGGTCGTGTTGTTAGCAAAAGCCACGTTACAAACGTGTGGGAAAGAGGCCGTGAAGCTGAATCTTTTTTCCTATTTTCCCAGTTAACTTTAAAGTCTCTCATTGGTCAAACCGGTGAATGTAGACCAAGGGGCGCTCTCCAAGCTTCGAATGCTACGTTCCAGGTCGTGATTGGCTTGTGATAAAGTGGGGGAAGTCTAAGATGTAAATAGGCTATTGCCACCGAGCTGAGGAGGAAAGCGGGCAGAAAGAGAAGATCACCCTTGTACTGTCGCTTCACTAGTAAAGAACTGCAGGTCTCTACCAAAACGTTGAGACTTGTGTCCTTTGCTAGTGTGCCACTTAGAGCCTGTGCCAGTCACCTTCTGAACCATCAGAGGTACTACTTCTAACACCATGCACACAATGAGTAATGTGTGGGTGTATTTATTTGTCTTGAGTCACCCGTCTATACATTTTATATATTCTGTCACGCATAGTCGTGGCACGGAGTCAAATTGTTTGGCAGTCCAGCAAATGGGTCCACCTGCACACTGGAATCCACCGGGGTTTCAGAGCTTCATAGGAAAGTACCTGTGTTCCGAATTAACCAAACGCGAGACCACATACTTGCATTTTTCTGGCGCACGCCATTAATAACAGATTGCAGCCGTCCATGACTTCAGTCACCGAATGCATCGTGGTGTGCCGCCCTCACCAGCAGGAGGGGAAGGTATTCGTTGCCACGGCGTAGGGCTCCAATATATGTTTCTCAGCACCCTGTTCTTACGAACCATATTTTTCTGTTTGGAATGGTAGAATATAGATGCTTGATGGTGGCGTAGTTTTTGTGTCATAACCCAGATTCACGAGTGTGAAGTCAGATAAAGCGATTAGTTCAAATGGCTCTGAGCACTATGGGACTTCACTTCTGAGGTCATCAGTCCCCTAGAACTTAGAACTACTTAAACCTAACTAACCTAAGGACATCACACACATCCATGCCCGAGGCATGATTCGAACCTGCGACCTTAGCGGTCGCGCGGTTCCAGACTGTAGCGCCTAGAACCGCTCGGCCACACCGGCCGGCAAGCGATCAGTGTTCCGCTTAGTGTCAGGTGTCGATTCCCAGCTGATCGTTTTGTCCACCACAGAACCCATGTTAGTGAAAGCGTTTGTCAAATAAAAATGTTTGTGTGACGTTTCTTTAGTCATTTTTGTTGTCTTGTGATGTTAAGGATGAATAAATCTATTGTCATTTATATCAAAACTTCTTCCTGAGTTCTAATTAACAGGACCTTTCCATTTTTATTATTAGAGTCTAGATCTGAAACGTAAGTAGAAGGCTTTCATACTTAGTCAGGCTGTACCTTTTACTGTCCCTCTCGAGCTCCCAAATTGTCACACCTTTCTGGAACTGATTATTCCCGGCTTGTCTGAAGATGTTCCTGCGAACGTGAGGCACAACAAATGCTTCCAACATGATGTGGCACCTGCTCGTTTTGGACTGGCTGTTCATAAGCATTTGAACAGGTCATCCCCACTCCGATTGTTTGGCTGTGGTGGACTGGATCCCTGTCCCCCACGATCACAGGATTTGTCGTACCTTGATTTCTTTCTGTGAGGAGCCATGAAATCTCTTATGTATCGCGATCCTGGGAGTGTGAAATGCATGTTGCAAGAAACGTTTGCCCAGCTGCTACAATCACAGAAACTCCCGGTGTGCTCGAGCTTACCTGTCAGTATCAGGCATGCAAGCCATCTGATGCTGCAGATTCAGAGCACCTGTTGTAGCATTAGAGCTATAATTATGACATACTTGTGTGTACTCATTGTTTCCAGTTAGTGTTTCAAATAAATCATTTTCTTGTTTCCTTTTCCATCTTCGACCTCTGCTACGACTTACTCATGACGTTTGCAGCCATGCGTTGCTAGGCAATTGTCAATACTTATGATGTGCCCCACATTGCCTAGAAGTTTGGCGCAGCATTTCTGCGACACCCTGTAGATGACCGAAATACATGTTGGTGCACCTCCATGCTATCTGGTCAGATAACAGAGCTTGGACGCCGTCTTATATCAGCTCTCATGGTCCATGGCCCAGCTCAAGACGCAAATTGAGGCGACAAATATGACACTCTGGACTTAGCTTCCCAGTAACTCCTAGCGATAATGAATTGTCACAAGTGTCAAATCATTTCCAATTTCCAGTGTTGAATTAAATATGTAAGTTCGTAAGATAAAAAAACTTGATTAAAAAAAATATGTGTCTGGTGTTTCATCTGTCTCGCCCAAGAGCTATGCTTGCAGCTAAACTTCAATCTTCCCTCCTTATCTTCCCTCCTCCCTCCAGTGGTGCCACTGTGTCTGCAGTCGATTGGACCCATTCTCTGTCTCTTTCATTGCATGGTTCAATTTTTCATCTCTGAGTCATCAATCTTCTTAGTGTTTTGAGCAAAATCACTTTCACTGTGCCTATCTCTTCACAACAGGTTGCACTACAGTCAGTATCCTCAATAATTTGCTGGATATATTCCAATCTCTGTTTTCCCCTATAATTGTTGCCCTCTGCGTCTTATAATGGGACATTTTTTTCGGAACTGTCATGCAACATATGTAACTTCTGAAAAATTCACAGAGTGCAGACACACTCTCGACATCAGTAATAAATTGTGATCAGAGAAATGAATTGGTATTAAATGTGTGTGTGATTACCAGTTTCTACAGTAATCTACAACAGGTTTGCATGTTAGCTGGAAATAAGGTAATGGTTTGGAAGATCACTGGGTGACACGGGCGCAGAGCCAGGGACCCAGCTGAGACTCTCTTGGAAAGCCAGCGAGGGGAGATAGTCATTGCCACGGCCAGCCCCACATGCGCCTTTGTGACATCCCGATGCACCGCTGTTCAGATGGACAACAGTTAGGACATACTGTACTGCCCGCTCAGGCAAGTGGTTGTATGAGATGGAGCGAAGAAGGCACTATTGTCATCCGAACGTAGAAAGACAACTTTTCACACGGACGCTGGAGATCGATTTCTTGTAGGCGATAAAAGAGCCCCAAGAGAGCCTTTGAAAATCGTGAGAAGCCACCGAACGCGTTGCTATTATGAAAAATTTTGTCTAAGAATGTAATACCTATGGACATTGGTTCAATTAAACCTCTCCAGACTAACAGAGGAGCATGACAGTGCTGCAGGGAAGCTGCCTTATTGGCCGAGTAGAGAGATAGGAAGATTGACGAACGACTTTTTCAGAGGAGAATGGTTGAAACAAAACCATTGGTTAACCAAGTAACACACCCCAGAGAAGGGAACCTGCACTTTTTGGGAGCATTTTGATTGGTTGGAGCTCAGAAGATTCAGAACACACCCAATCATACACTCTCGCATCGGATTTACTTCCTCAATTATTAGTCAACTTCAGACCTTGTTGTCTTGTCTCATGTCTTGGAGTACTGCTGTTACTCTGTCACATTCATCAGCTTCAGCCACCAGCTGAACTGATGCATTTTGAGGACTTTGACAGTTTTCGGGCCGTCCTACAATTAGCTGCAGGAGAGGGCTGCTGGCGCTGCTACTGACTGAGATCACAGTACTTCAGTCACCAACAACTGCACTATGGTGAGACCAAACACTTGATGTGTAGGGAATTTCAAGTCAATTTATAATTTTACAATCTCATAGCCCCACTGTGAAGATTTGCCTAGTGAAGTCATAAACAGTTTGTTTCCAACATCCACAACAAGTGTGACACATTGCTGGCAACAGATCTGTGTATTATCTTCAGTATTCCTATTCTACTCTAACTAATTGCAGGACATTCACTCAGTACTTCCGCGATTTATTCTCAGTCCCTCCCGGCCCACATGTTAGATGTATCAAATTTCCGTACACAAAGGTTGGCATTATTATTAAATGTTATTAAAAAGTTGCCACGTGTTTCCGTTATTGTCGTTGAAGAGTTAATTGACAATGAACGTATTTGGATGTCATTCTCCTTCAGTTGTTAACTGTCCAAATTTTGATATAAATCCATGTAATTAGGATACTTGTATTATTTAACATTCTATCGACCACCCACAACAATGTACATTACAGTCTCCCTCCAGTACCAAGGAAATTATTCCCTGATATTTTAACACACCTACCCCTTTATACTTTCCACATACTCCTTTCCTCGATTTTATCGAGAACGACATTCATTTCGTATCTTATCAGTGTGCTTAATTTTTAACAGCCCTTTGTAACATCACATCTTTAATGTTCTGGTATCCTCTTTTCCCAACATGCCCTCCACTTTATCTGATTGACCTGTCACAGACTGTTCACAGGATGTATGAAGGGGGATGCAACATGTTGTTAGATACTTATTGGAAGGTGAAATTTGGAATTTTCAGTACCGAAACGCTCTCTTACGTATAGCATATCTTCTACAGTTTTACAACAACTGTTTTCAGTTAGTGATCACATAAATTTTGTTAACTGACGTTTTTATACCACTTTCGAGTATTTAATCATTGTATGTAGCCCTTTGAAACCAGAAACAATACAAACCACAAACGGCAACAATATTTTAAGTACATACCTAACTAACATTCATAAACTTATAGGTAAACATTAGTTGTTCTTGGCTGATATCAACGTCAGAACTTACAAGGTGACAATTACTGAACAGCATGAAATGAAATCGTCGTAACTTCTGAATAGTTCGCGTTAGGACTTTCGAACTGTACAGTTGGCCGAAGGGCATGATGGGAATTAGTATGCGCATGCGCACGCGCAGGCGCCTAGTTGTTGTCAGCCATTTGCACGTGAAAATGTCACGGTACATCGTGCCTGAGCGTATAGCGCTCGTGAAGGCCTACTTTGCGAGCAATAGCAGCCAAAATGCGGCTCAAAGAAAATTTGTGATTGAGTTCAAGCTGAAGACAACCGGTCCTAATGTGCTAACAATCAAGAATGTGATTCACAAGTCTGAGAGAACGGGTAGTGTTCGTGGTAACAGTGTTGGCAATGACGGTCGTCCAAAAAGGGTGAAAACGCCTCAAAACATCGAGAAGATACATGCTGTGTTTCAGACCAGCCCCAGGAAATCGATCAAACGAGCTGCACAACAGGTGGGAAGCAACCGAGAGACTCTGCGGCAAATTGTTGTTGAAGACCTGCATCTCATTCCATACAAAATTCAAACCCATCAGTCATTAATACCCACGGTCATGGAACAGTGGTTGTGATTCGCCAACACTATTGTCCATAGAACTGACGAACACGAGTTTGATATAAATATGGTTTAGTTTAGCGACGAAGCCCACTGCCATTTGGATGGGTTCGTGAATAAGTAAAATTGGCACATTAGGGGGACTGAAAATCCGCATTTCGTGATCGAGAAGTCTCTTCACCCTCAACCGGTCACTGTGTGGTATGCAGTGTCTAGTCACAGAATAATTGATGCGATATTCCTTGATGGCACGGTGATTACCGAACTGTACGTGAATGTTTAAAGGTTTAGGAAGATGATTTCATCCCCATTATCCAAAGCGATCCTTATTTCGACAAGATGTGGTTCGTGCAAGACGGGGCTCGACCCCATCGTAGCAGGTGAGTGTTTGATGCCATTTAGGAGACCTTCGGAGAACTCATTCTGGTTCTGGGGTACCCTGAGGCCCCTGGCATGGTGCACGATTGGCCGCCATGTTCTCCGGATCGGATCACATGCGACTCCTTTTTCTGGGGCTATATTAGAGACAGGATGTTCGGAAATTACTCCAAAACCATTGCTGAGCTGAAAAAAGCAATGATGGTAGGCATATCGAACATGTCATAACCTAAATCCGAATATCTCTACTGACGTTTACATGTTGAATAAAGTGCGCCACGCCATAGTTTGTTACTAATTTACGTTTATTCATATAGTTGAGTAATTGTTATCCTGTAGTAATAGTGAGCATCTCTGCTCAAGTATACATCTACATCTACATCTACATCCATACTCCGCAAACCACCTGACGGTGTGTGGCGGAGGGTACCTTGAGTACCTCTATCGGTTCTCCCTTCTATTCCAGTCTCGCATTGTTCGTGGAAAGAAGGATTGTTGGTATGCCTCTGTGTGGGCTCTAATCTCTCTGATTTTATCCTCAAGGTCTCTTTGCGAGATATACGTAGGAGGGAGCAATATACTGCTTGACTCCTCGGTGAAGGTATGTTCTCGAAACTTCAACAAAAGCCCGTACCGAGCTACTGAGCGTCTCTCCTGCAGAGTATTCCACTGGAGTTTATCTGTCATCTCCGTAACGCTTTCGCGATTACCAAATGATCCTGTAACGAAGCGCGCTGCTCTCCGTTGGATCTTCTCTATCTCTTCTATCAACCCTATCTGGTACGGATCCCACACTGCAGAGCAGTATTCAACAGTGGGCGAACAAGCGTACTGTAACCTACTTCCTTTGTTTTCGGATTGCATTTCCTTAGGATTCTTCCAATGAATCTCAGTCTGGCATCTGCTTTACCGAAGATCAACTTTATATGATCATTCCATTTTAAATCACTCCTAATGCGTACTCCCAGATAATTTATGGAATTAACGGCTTCCAGTTGCTGACCTGCTATATTGTAGCTAAATGATAAGGGATCTTTCTTTCTATGTATTCGCAGCACATTACACTTGTCTACATTGAGATTCAATTGCCATTCCCTGCACCATGCGTCAATTCACTGCAGATCCTCCTGCATTTCAGTACAATTTTCCACTGTTACAACCTCTCGATATACCACAGCATCATCCGCAAAAAGCCTCAGTGAACTTCCGATGTCATCCACAAGGTCATTTATGTATATTGTGAATAGCAACGGTCCTATGACACTCCCCTGCGGCACACCTGAAATCACTCTTACTTCGGAAGACTTCTCTCCATTGAGAATGACATGCTGCGTTCTGTTATCTAGGAAATCGTCAATCCAATCACACAATTGGTCTGATAGTACATATGCTCTTACTTTGTTCATTAAACGACTGTGGGGAACTGTATCGAATGCCTTGCGGAAGTCAAGAAACACGGCCTCTACCTGGGAACCCGTGTCTATGGCCCTCTGAGTCTCGTGGACGAATAGCGCGAGCTGGGTTTCACACGATCGTCTTTTTGGAAACCAATGCTGATTCCTACAGAGTAGATTTCTAGTCTCCAGAAAAGTCATTATACTCGAACATAATACGTGTTCCAGAATTCTACAACTGATCGACGTTAGAGAAATACGTCTATAGTTCTGCACATCTGTTCGACGTCCATTCTTGAAAACGGGGATGACCTGTGCCCTTTTCCAATCCTTTGGAACGCTACGCTCTTCTAGAGACCTACGGTACACCGCTGCAAGAAGGGGGGCAAGTTCCTTCGCGTACCGTGTGTAAAATCGAACTGGTATCCCATCAGATCCAGCGGCCTTTCCTCTTTTGAGCGATTTTAATTGTTTCTCTATCCCTTTGTCGTCTATTTCGATATCTACCATTTTGTCATATGTGTGACAATCTAGAGAAGGAACTACAGTGCAGTCTTCCTCTGTGAAACAGCTTTGGAAAAAGACATTTAGTATTTCGGCCTTTAGTCTGTCATCCTCTGTTTCAGTACCATTTTGGTCACAGAGTGTCTGGACATTTTGTTTTGATCCACCTACCGCTTTGACATAATACCAAAATTTCTTAGGATTTTCTGACAAGTCAGTACATGGAACTTTACTTTCGAATTCATTGAACGCCTCTCGCATAGCCCCCCCTCACACTACATTTCGCTTCGCGTAATTTTTGTTTGTCTGCAAGGCTTTGGCTATGTTTATGTTTGCTGTGAAGTTCCCTTTGCTTCCGCAGCAGTTTTCTAACTCGGTTGTTGTACCACGGTGGCTCTTTTCCATCTCTTACGATCTTGCTTGGCACATACTCATCGAACACATATTCTACGATGGTTTTGAACTTTGTCCACTGATCCTCAACACTATCTGTACTTGAGACAAAACTTTTGTGTTGAGCCATCAGGTACTGATGGGAAGAGGTTCTACAATTAAACGTGTTGTATTAGTAATACAAATTGATTTGTATGCGTGATCGAAATTTAGTTGCCGTAAGATAACACTTAAGATTACCTTACACTATTGAAGAAAGTTGGAAATAATTAAACATTAGTTCAAAGAATTATTAAATGTATGATAGTCAGTTGCCAATCAGATGACGTGATTTCAAAGACGGTCAAGCGGCAGAAGAAGTCAGCGGTGTATGCAGCGTATGCAGAAGGCTTCGAGTGATCCCAGCAGACGCCATATCTAAGCCGCCTGGAGAGCATGGCATTGCTAAGAGCTGGCAGCTTCAGCGATGTCTTTTGGTATTGTAGACAAACCAGCTAAGTCCTCGTGAACTTCTGTAATTTTTAACACTGAGTGTAGGCCAAAATCACCGGTCACTGGAAGGTGATATTTGGTAGGAGAATTGTACGAATAAGTTTCAGGTGATGAAAAAGTAAAATTCCAGTTATTTTGAAAAATTAAATGAGTTCAAATATTTTGAAAAATTAAACGATTTCCATTCAGAAATAAGAACAGAGGAGCAACTGACAACTTCCCAGACATGCTTTAATCTGGTGTCGCAAGAGACACTTATTTACGAGACGAAAATATGAAGTCATTGCCAGGGACTGCTCCTATACATGGTTCAGTTCAGAAGTAATAAAACCTCAAGCTACAGTTCTGTATCGTGGGATACATTTCGCGATCCTTTGGTAAGGAATGCAAAGTTTACTGCAGGAAATTTATGAATGCGTCGAATGTAGGTTTGTATTCTGTAGGATTAACTGAAACACAGAGTAAAGAAACCCTAAGAGACTTGATGTTGCACTGGTTCTCGGTAAATGGGCCAAGCCGGCAGCACTGCAGCAATATTTTATAACTTCTTTGAGAATAGTCCAGCGCTAGTGAACGATCGAAGCGGCTTATATGGCATGCAGAGTTCGCAGTTTCCTTCTGCTCTGTTTTCCGTTGCTAGCCTTAGCAAAACGAGCAACTCTCAGCTTGTTTAAAGCAAAACATAGTAATTAATACTATTCTTTGTAAATCACTGACGAGGGGATGCCAGATGTTTCTTTCTTTTTCTATTTACGGTTGGAGTTTGATAAGAGAGATATGCAAGCTGTTGTAATTCAGATTTTGATTTGATGCTATTTATAGAAGAAACCTGTAGGAGACTGATTTATTTCACTGGAAAACCGTCTTTCCCTGAAGACTTACAGAAATTTTCTATGTCTTTCTTGAAGTGTTTCGCAGTTCATATTACATACCAATTTTGTTGAGCCGTCTCGTTATCTGCACAGGCATATAATCATCCGCCCCGTTCTTCTTTGAATACGAACGGGATATGGTCCCACCCACTTGAGTAGTAATTCAGTACATGCCGTATATGTATTTTGCCAACAATTTAACTTATAGACAAACTGCAGTTTCCTAATATTCGAACAATGAACTGAAGTGTGATTGATATTCGATTTGAATGCAACCTTCGTATCCCCCAAGCATTGTTAGTACCAGACATTTGTTTGACTTCACGATCTACTTCGATTAAACTTTTGGTCAAAAGCAATTAGACTTCTACCTCCCATTCAGTGTAAAATTTTATAATTCCTCGCTTTAAAATCCAACTGTCACAACAGGAATATTTGTTAGCTAACACTTTTCCGTAAATGAACGCATCTGCAAATAGTATGACTTTTTCTTTTTGAAATTCAGTCTTGTATTTCTTGTAGCATACGTGGTGCGATCAAAACTGTATTTTAAAAAGAAAATTTGTTTAAAAAATTATTTTGACCGCTGTTCCAAAAATGTTTATTAAAATAGTATAACATTGTGCCTAACATTATCTACTAAGTTATCATCAGATGATCTAATGGTAAAGGTACAGGATTCAGATTTGGAAGGAACAGTGTTCTAATCTTCGCCCACTCACCCAGATTTAATTTTCCATGATTTCCCTAAATTACGTAATGTGAATGCCGTAGTATTGCTACTGACAGAAGTCAACGTCAGTTTCCTACCTCATCTTTGTCCAATCACGGCCGCCTCTCAGTGGTTGACAATGCATTCAGTGCTAAAATTCCTTCGTTCCTGCCTCCCTTTCTTCTTACATATAGAAGGGATTTCTGTCGTATTGCTGGGACCTAATTTCTGTTCAAACGGTTCTGTTACAATTATGGTTATGAGTTGAGATGATTCACTTGGAAATTCTGTTTACAGTCTAATTAGGACTTTGTAAGTCTATGAGGCCTTGTAGAGTTACATCTGTCTCAACTCCTTGTACACTGAGACCCACATCGTTGATCTTTACAGTGATGCGGCAAGTAAATGCTGATTTATCGAGTTTGTTTCTAATTCCGGAAAAATATGCATATGTATGATTTATAATTTGAACTGATTGAATGCGGTTCTTACTCCTCAGCAAACCCTTCTGACTTTCGTTAGTACAAATTAAAGACTTTTGTGCCTTTGTCCTGCAGAGCTAGCAACGTTCTGGCGAACTATTTAGACAGCTTGTTCTCGTCTGTTATATGTATCTCCAAAGGGTGCCCATATGGCAGTTTCTATAGGAAGGGGGGAGATGTGGGGGGGGGGGGGGGCTAGACCTTGGAGTATGGAGTATTTTTATTATTTTCGAGGACGGATGGAAACTTGTAAGTACTCGACCTGGGTAATACCGACATTTAAATCATTTTCTTGGAGGAAAAACACTTAACTATTACATTTTTTGTTTCCCTAGGAACTTGCCCCCAGGCATGGGCGTTTTTGTTGGCTCCGTTAACTTTCTTTACGATCTCATAAGAGAGAAGATTATTCGGCTTTACGTATTTCTTATTATGAATAACCGTAAAAATTTATAATGAAAACAAATAGGAACGTTTTTCAAATGTCAACCTAATATTAGATAATAGAAAGTGACTGCTACAATTTCACTGACATTGTTTTAAACAGCTGGTCTTGTTAATCACAGAAATTGTAGTAAAATTATTCTCTTACAGTGCAATGTAACGAGAACATAGCCTTCTCTACCCCTTGTAATTACAGTATCCTGTAAACGGATTCTCTTTAATTCGCGATATGTGAAACCTTTTTTCTACTGTTTGCTTGTTTACACAATGTTCTCTTCAAGTATAAAAGATACTTGCATTACGGCGAATCTAGAAGGAAGGATTCGCGTTTCTGAAAACTTTTTACCTCTCCTTAACCTGATTTGAAACTAGAACGTCCGCGCGGTAGATCCAGAAAGTGGATATACTTCTCTTTCAACGGAGTTCGCAAATCCCATTTTTGCTTCTTGCTGTATTACAATGACAGCGGTCACGGCAACTTTGCCCGGAACTCTGAAACTGCGCTACGGGTTATCTCGAAGACAACAGTCCACAATGGCGGGCTTCGCTCTAGCTCTTACGAACGGTCTTCCTTTCGCCTAAAGTTCTGTTTGGGACACAGCTTTCTAAATGCTTCTGTTCGAAACGCGGAAGTAAAACAGAAATATTTCGTCCCTCAAAGCAAATCTGTAAAGTAAATATGAAATTTATTTTACCGATTAATTAACGTTACATAGGTTTTCACTTCTTTCTGCTATTGTAAGGAGAGATTAAAATCTAGTGTTGTTCCATTCCGCAAGACAGAGTTCCCAAGCACATTGATCATAACGTGGCTAGCGTTTAAAGTTGAAACAGCGTATTTTTAAGGGGAATTGACAGCTTTTGACAACCGCAGTGCAGAAATGTTATTATTGTTAATGTTAACTGTCAGGTGATTTACAGAAAGGCGGGGAATATGATACATATTGTGAAAGTCGCAATTAGTTTCGTATTTTATTTTCGTATGGAAACGAAATAAGAGGGAATAGCCTGCCGGTAAAGTATGTCACGGCTTTCATACAACATATATTTGCCATCTATTTTGCGAAAATTTTCACAACAAATTTTAACAAGACATCGTATAATAGTGTGCTTCTACCAGTAGTTCAAAAACTTCGTTAACAATGAATCAATGAATCATAGGTCTCTGCTAAATTCACAAAACTAGTATACACAGCTTTGAAATGATTAACTATATTTTACCCAGTTTACCAAAAATTCCAAGAAAACTTAGTCATTGTGGAAGAATATACGTAAATTCAATAAAGGACATTAATCCAGTGGAGCAAACGTTTATTTATTTATACAGTAACGGAAAAAGTTCGCAACAACAAGAACGAGCTGTGCAAAATAAACGAAAGATGACGCGTGAGACTCTACATAAGAGATTGATGATGTCTATTCAGATCTCACGCCAGTCACATAAGGGTGGTCCTAGTAGTGCCACTATGAATATAGAAATCAGAATTTGCTTTAAATACACACTGTGAAGAATGCCTTCAAGGCGACAAGTACGCCTTTATCAACACCTCACTGAGTTTAAAAGGGGTTGTGTAATAGGGCTACGAGAATAAAAGGAGTTATGTAACAGGGCTACGAGAAGTTTGATGTTCGTTGTAGGATACTACAAAAAGACTTGGCAGCAATTTAGTCATTTGACATAATTGCTAGCAGCGGTGACCACGAAAATTTACGGTCACAGCCGGCCGTGGTGGCAAAGCGGTTAAAGGCGCTACAGTCTGGAACCGCGTGGCCGCTACGGTCGCCAGTTCGAATCCTGCCTCGGGCATGGATGTGTGTGATGTCCTTAGGTTAGTTAGGTTTAAGTAGTTCTAAGTTCTAGGGGACTGAAGTCCCATAGTGCTCAGAGCCGTTTGAACGATTTTACGGTCACAAGGAAACCGGGCTTCGGGTGTGCATTTCGTGGAGCTGTTTCAGCGTCACGATCGGCCTCATCTTAATACAGCCGTCAGGCGTAATAACATGAGACTTGGGGGTGCGCTAATGACAGAAGGCATGAGTCACATTTCAGTGGTGTCGGTGGAGTCTATCAGCAGGACGGGTTTCACTCGACATGGCCTGCACCTCAACAGGTATGGAAAGGGGAGGTTGGCAAAGCTTGTAGGTGACAGCATAGGTGGGGGTGGTGGGATAACTCATGGGAAAATTCCGGTAGTTGTGGGTGTTAGAGCTGTACCTTTTTTAGTGTGAAGTCAGCTGACAGGTATTCCTGCTTAAGGGAAGTCTCTCTAACAAAGAAACCACTTTCGACAAAGCTTAGGTATCCGATTAATGAGGGAATTAGTATATTTCATCAAAACATACAAGGCATTAGAGATAAAGTTAGTGAATTACTTATAGATGTTGACTCTGAAATTATTGGTATATCTGAACACTTCTTAAATAAGGAGATAATTCAGAGGCTTCCTTTACCAGGATACAGTTGGCTTATAACAACAACAACTGTACATACTATAAATTTTTTTCTTTCTGAATTTCGAGAGATTAATGTAAGCAATGTTTTGAATTTCTTTTTCTTTTCGTATAGTTATGTAAAAGATACTATAAGCAACTTTTGAAATGAATATTATTATTATGTTAGATTTCAAGTAATGTGGTAATCAAAGGGAAGTGTATTTAATGTTAAAACTAATGTGATATGTGAAAATTGTATTTTATACCCCTGGTCCATACGTAGGAAAGGTATTAATATATGTGTAGTAGAAAACCTGTGGTGAATACCCTACCTGTAGGGGAGCGGGAAAAAGGTGGAGGCAGGCGAGCGCAGGAAAACGCACACTGGCGCGGTTCGGCACAACGGGCCCAGTATAACAGTCGGAGTTGGGCATCGGTCAGAGGAACACGTACCGTATCAAGGAGGCTATCCAGGAAAAGTGGATTCCATTGAGCCTCGGATGTGCCGATCCCGACGACTACATGGCATGGCTATATTCTTAGGCACAAAATTGGAAAGATTACGACGCTAAGAAGAAGGAAAGTGCCAATGCAGTGAGAGCCTTAGCCGTGCTTGTATGTGTGCTGTGCTTCTCGCTATCTCGCTGCCCGCCATCCGCCGCACCGACTTGCACAGGTCAAACATTTAATTCATCTTTAGAATTGTATCTGTGTGGACCAGTGTCGAAAATGTTTCTAACTATTCAATAATAATGTGACTTTTACCAGAATCGCCCTAACAATTAATCATCCTTATCACTGACCTAGACAGTGTCCTTACCACATATTGTGCAACCCGAGAATCCCGAACTGAAAGTTTAAAGTTAGTGTTAACGAGAATTATGAGCAGACAAATCTATGCTATAAAGAAGTTTAAAGTTCTGTGTGTTATTGCAAATGTTGATAAAGAACAAAAGTATGACTAAATTGGCAGAGAGTTTTTTTTGGATTGAGTTAGCGATGTTATTTAATTAATTTGAGACAGAAATAATGACAGTTAAATAATTCAGAAGTAAGACAAAAGAGTAGTTATCCATAGATTGATAATTTTGATTGTTAATTTACCTTCAGTACTTAATAGTTCCAGTATAACGACCATAACAGTTTCAGGCCCCCCCCTTTTTTTTCTTGTCTGTTCTTTCAAATCTTGAAGGGTACTGATCAGATTTGAACAGCAAAGTTAAGTTCTATATTAAACCTAAGTGTATTAGCGTTTTTCCAATTTTAGTAGTGACATTGTATGTGTGCTTTCAAGATTGCTAATTCTAGGGTAATCTATGCCCGATTTCAGTCTGATCAATATACAAAATGCAGTTAGTAGTAATCATTGCTGTGTGGTGTTGCGTAATTTTAGCTCGTCCAAAGTAGTACAAAAGAAGAAAACCTTAGTTTCTGTAGATTCTTTCTGGTTGCAAATTTTGCCATAAAACGCAACATTACTATGTGTTATTATGTTTGTACATGCACCCACTTGCACAAGGAAAAACCCACTCAATGCCTAATTAGGCTGGCGACCGTATTATTAATCATTGGTAACCTCTGCTGTGTGTACTTCTTGTCCGTGTGAATGCAGAATTGTACTTTACCTTTGCTTGACGCATCACTGTAGTTACCGACTGGGTATAAGTCCGAATTGCTTCCAATTAGGTACACGCGGTCAACTTATGTACTAAAATCCTTGTTTATAAGGTGAAGCCCATGAACTTATTACAGTACAGGCTTTAAAGAGCTAACATACGCCCGAGCGGGCAGTAGCGTTACAAGTGGCTTCCCGGTGACAGGACTTGAAAAGCAATAATATTTAGCAAAGTAAATTGCAGTGTGCGTCAAGTATAGTAGTGTGGTACAATTGGCATTTAGTATGGACAGAAACGTAGACGGGGTAGATGCGCCAAGCGAAATGGAGAATGCGGCTGGCAGTAGCCGGAGTTTACGCGGCCAGATAACAGATGGCGTTAGCGGAAGACAATTGGCGTACATACAATACCATGAACACGTCAACGAACAGATTGAAATGTCGAGATCGTCTCGAACACAGCAAGGGACAAAACAGGAAGTAGAGGGTGACTTTGTAGATGATAGTGGGTACGTGAACGAATCCACTGACATATTTGATTCACCACAGATAAAGAAAGAACCGAATGAAACTTATGAAGTAGGACCGGAACACACGGATTCCTTAGAACAAAACAGTGTAAAAATTTTAAGCATGAACGACTTATTTGAACAATTAACCAAACAAATTGCAGGACAGACTGAGCAACTTAAAACACAGAGCCATCAGCTCAAAACACACGTTGCAGAGCAGCTTAAAACACAGAGCCATCAGCTCAAAACACACGTTGACGAGCAACTCAAAACACAGAACGAGCAGCTTAAAACACACGTTAGTCAGCAGCTCAAAACTCAAAGTGATCAGATTAAAGCACAGGTTGAAGGACAGGGAATTAAAATTAGTAAACAAATAGAACAGGTAGAACAAAAAATGGGTAATTTAAGTGCTGTGGTAAACAATATGAAATTTGAAATTGATACCATTAACAAAAATATGTATACTATGCAGGAGGAAATTGGAAACATTAATAGTAGATTCGATGTTGAAATTCTCAACATCCAAGAGAAAGTAGAACCTCTGGTTGAAACTAAGGTAGACGAAAAAGTTTTCGGTCTTAAAACTGAGATCGTAAACGAATGTCAACACGGAATATCACAGTTGAAAAAGGTAGTTTTAGACACTGAAAGGGATTTAGGTAAAAAAGTAACCGGATGTGTTCAAAATTGTGAACAAAATACTACGAAAATTCAAGGCAGAATTTTCGATCTGGAGAGCAAAATTAAAGATAGGCCTGGTGTTGTCTGTAATGGCACACCAATTATGAAGCTATTAGAAGGTGAGGAACGCTTCGATCCAGCCAAGAAACATAACGGGTGGCATCCGTTAGATTTCATCAAAAATTGCGAGAGAGTATTTCCTGAGCACTTGTCTGATCAGGAAAAGATAAATGTAGTAATTAGCGCCTTAGCAGGTGACGCTAAGCGCTGGGGAATAAATTTAAATACCGAACGAATGACGTTCGAAGAATTTAGGCAAAGATTTACACAAGAATATTGGTCTGAACAAAAGCAGGACCATTTATCCATTTATGGCGCGAGTTCATCATGGCCAAACAGCATGATAACAGAGGCAGGAATTCTTTGAAAGATTTCTGTGAGTATTGGTACCGGAAATTGACGCATTTAAGAGGCCGAAGATCAGATTCAGAAATTATCTGGGAGCTATATAAAAAGCTTCCAGAAGATTCAAAGAGGTATGTAGGAAGCAATCATTACAGCTTCCAAGCATTTCTCGAAAGAGTCGAAGACGAAGATCATTGGCCCGAAAGTCGTGCCAATTATCAAAATTTTGGTAACCGTAATAACCGAAACAATGACGAAAGAAATGACGGCGATGGATTTCGCGTCAATGTAATACAGAGAGGAAGAGGCAGAGGAAGAGGCAGAGGAAATTATCCAGGTCGCGGTAGAGGGTATACCGCGCAAAATAATAACGACGCGGGAAACTAATTTCCGCAAACGTTGCGGGCCAAATGGAAGCGGACAATACATACAGGCCCCGATTTAAGAAAAGATACCGGACCGTCAGTAATATAATGAGACAGGCTAGGGACGGACATGGAACGACGCAACGTGTTGTGGCGAAACAAGCATCAGGTGCGAGCCAGAATGAGTCATCTCTGCCGCACAGAGCGCTACATGTTAACAGGCGAGTGGAGCATCAGAGGGCAACGACCCAGCCTAGCAGAACATCTGTTCAGAGAGAAGCCGCTAGCAATACGGAAGCAGTAGGTACGAATGTAGCCGTAAGAGCTGAGGAAAATTTTACGAGTGATAATTCCGTGGCAAAGGAAACAATAAATGAGACTGTGAGTACACAGAAAGGTGAGGTTAGCAGTGTTTGCAATGAGGTAAAAGGCGATAATGAATTAGCAGAAGTAACTGATTGGCGTGTGCAGATCGACGATCTGTACAAGGGCCTAAAGCAATGTGAGTGGGAGGATTTTAAAAGGGAGTATGAGGCGAAGAAATTAGTTAATAGAAAAGGAAATGGTAGGGACGTCAATAAGGTGACATGGCCCGAATTGGAAGAGGAGAGAATAAATAGCGCCGCGCAAAGTATGCGTGCCGCCAATAGGACGCAGATTAATGATAGGAAGGAGTTGGAGGATGAAATCCTCAGCATTGACGAAGAAATAACTTCTGCTAACAATCCGCCAATTGTACAAGCTGCTACCGAGAGGCACCGTGGAGAAGGGGCCGATGATTACCCAAAAGTAATTAAAGTCCACGAGGATTACACTGAATATGAAGCCACAATAGATGTAAATAAAGCTGATGATGAGGTCGTTTTGCCAAAAGAGGAGATTGAATTAAATTCCAAGGCTGACGACAATACTGAGGAAGAACTTAGTGCCTGTCTCAGAAAAGCTTTTATGTTAGAACCTGAAAGCGATACAGAATGGTCAGATTCCGACGATAGTTCAGATGATGAAAGGTACGCAAATACAGACGAAAATGAATATACTAACTTTCCCTATTGTGCAAAAGTAGCGTACGTAAGTGAATCTGGTGGTGAGAAAGAGAGTAGTGATGACTCTAGTGAAGATGAATTTTCAGGTGTAAAAGAAATTGAATATACTTTTAATGAAAGAGGGTATGAGAAAATCAGTGAAAATAAAGGGGATGCAGTTAATTGCGATATTGTACCTAACGATGACGACATATCAAAACAAAATCCAGACGTTGAAACAGAACAAAGAAAGAAAGAACCACCTGACGACTCAGTGTTTATTTTGCGAAGAGTTCAAGTAAGCAAAGACTTTGAACTCCAGAGGCCTAAGAAGCCACCAGAATTAAGTGACTGTTTTATGAACTATAAAAGACTGCCTTGTTAATAAAGAGACTAGGGGGCAGGATGCTGTATTTGTACATATTATTAATATTATGCATGACTTTATTATTACTGTAACTCAGTGTTATCTGAAAGTGAATTATTGTTTTGTTGAATTAGAGCCTGGGGCAGATTTATATCGGATTTTGAGAATGTCATGAACACATTACATCATGAAACTACAGGATTCCCACCGGAAGAAATTTTGTTAGGCAGAAGTAGTAAAAGTTTAATTGAAGAAAAACTAGAGTTTCCACCTTGTACAAGTTTGGGATTGGATCAAAAGAAAGAATTGGTGATAAAAAGGGCAAAGCAAAAAGCTGAATCTAGATCTAAAAGACACAATAAAAATCTAAAAGTTTCAAAATTTAAAATTGGAGATTATGTTCTTTTAAAAACCCACGAAAAGTCTAGTGAACTAAACCATGAAATTTCCAAATTTTAATATATTTATAATGGACCATATATAATACAGAACATTCCACACGATAATGCTTACTACCTGATCTACCCGAAATCCAAAAGACCTTTAGGTGTAAGAAATATTGTGGACCTGAAACTGTATGTTCCTAGGAACGAGTAATTGTGCTGTATCTTATGCTGAACCCAAGTTATTCTAAATGTAACTAATCATTGTAAATGTCTGTATACCCTTGAAAGTGTGCTAATGTAGTTATGTGAGTTTCAGATTACCAATTGTACTGTAACTGTGAAAATGTATGGAGAAAAGGACTGAAAAGAAAGGATAAATGCTATCAGCCAGATAAAAGATGGGACTGTCAAAAATGAAAATGGGCAGTGTATGAACCATAATATGAAGGACTGCCAAATACCAATGAGGGCAGATAAATAGTCGATGGAAAATTGTAAATGTAATCCAGGGGATGTGACAATATGAAGTGAAAAGGACTGCCTGAATCCGCATAATAAGCAGCAAATATGTGTAGTTAATTTTCTGAATATATGTGTGTGTTTTGTTTAGTAAGTAAGGAGATGGACTGCTATTCAAAGCAAGCAGCAACAAATTATCTTATAGTGTATACGAAATATGCATTTGTTTTTTGTAGTTAAATGTTTGTATTCCATAATCTGAAATTATTAATTTGAGAAATTTAGAAAAAATGATTAAATTGCTATTTTAATAATGTCATGATGGGAAGTTGGACTGTGCAAAAGGCACTTGAGTAAATGACAAGTAATTATTCTTGATATGTTAAAAAAGTGTAAACCTATATACAGTGAGTAAAAGGAAATATGTAGTGTAAATCTTTTTGGACATTTAAGTAAAGATTCGGAACCACTGTATAATGGTAAGATTTAGTGTTCCCATAAAATTTAGACTTAAGAAAATTTTTTGGAAACAGGAGCATGTGTAACAACAACAACTGTACATATTATAAATTTTTTTCTTTCTGAATTTCGAGAGATTAATGTAAGCAATGTTTTGAATTTCTTTTTCTTTTCGTATCATTATGTTAAAGAAACTATAAGCAACTTTTGAAATGAATATTATTATTATGTTAGATTTCAAGTAATGTGGTAATCAAAGGGAAGTGTATTTAATGTTAAAACTAATGTGAGATGTGAAAATTGTATTTTATACCCCTGGTCCATACGTAGGAAAGGTATTAATATACGTGTAGTAGAAAACTTGTGGTGAATACCCTACCTGTAGGGGAGCGGGAAAAAGGTGGAGGCAGGCGAGCGCAGGAAAACGCACACTGGCGCGGTTCGGCACAACGGGCTCAGTATAACAGTCGGAGTTGGGCATCGGTCAGAGGAACACGTACCGTATCAAGGAGGCTATCCAGGAAAAGTGGATTCCATTGAGCCTCGGATGTGCCGATCCCGACGACTACATGGCATGGCTATATTCTTAGGCACAAAATTGGAAAGATTACGACGCTAAGAAGAAGGAAAGTGCCGATGCAGTGAGAGCCTTAGCCATGCTTGTATGTGTGCTGTGCTTCTCGCTATCTCGCTGCCCACCATCCGCCGCACCGACTTGCACAGGTCAAACATTTAATTCATCTTTAGAATTGTATCTGTGTGGACCAGTGTCGAAAATGTTTCTAACTGTTCAATAATAATGTGACTTTTACCAGAATTGCCCTAACAATTAATCATCCTTATCACTGACCTAGACAGTGTCCTTACCACATATTGTGCAACCCGAGTATCCCAAACTGAAAGTTTAAAGTTAGTGTTAACGAGAATTATGAGCAGACAAATCTATGCTATAAAGAAGTTTAAAGTTCTGTGTGTTATTGCAAATGTTGATAAAGAACAAAAGTATGACTAAATTGGCAAAGAGTTTTTTTCTTGGATTGAGTTAGCGATGTTATTTAATTAATTTGAGACAGAAATAATGACAGTTAAATAATTCAGAAGTAAGACAAAAGAGTAGTTATCCATAGATCGATAATTTTGATTGTTAATTTACCTTCAGTACTTAATAGTTTCAGTATCACGACCATAAAAGTTTCAAGCCCCCCCCCCCCTTTTTCTTGTCTGTTCTTTCAAATCTTGAAGGGTACTGATCAGATTTGAACAGCAAAGTTAAGTTCTATATTAAACCTAAGTGTATTAGTGTTTTTCCAATTTTAATAGTGACATTGTATGTGTGCTTTCAAGATTGCTAATTCTAGGGTAATCTATGCCCGTTTTCAGTCTGATCAATATACAAAATGCAGTTAGTAGTAATCATTGCTGTGTGGTGTTGCATAATTTTAGCTCGTCCAAATTAGTACAAAAGAAGAAAACCTTAGTTCAGTAGATTCTTTCTGGTTGCAAATTTTGCCATAAAACGCAACATTACTATGTGTTATTATGTTTGTACATGCACCCACTTGTACAAGGAAAAACCCACTCAATGCCTAATTAGGCTGGCAACCGTATTATTAATCATTGGTAACCTCTGCTGTGTGTACTTCTTGTCCGTGCGAATGCAGAATTGTACTTTACCTTTGCTTGACGCATCACTGTAGTTACCGACTGGGTATAAGTCCGAATTGCTTCCAATTAGGTACACGCGGTCAACTTATGTACTAAAATCCTTGTTTATAAGGTGAAGCCCGTGAACTTATTACAGTACAGGCTTTAAAGAGCTAACATATGCCCGAGCGGGCAGTAGCGTTACAGGCTGGCAGCTTTTCTAGGAGCTCTTTGCGGTGTGGGGGAGTAGCCATGTATGTGAAAAACCGTATCCCATTTGAGTCAATTGATGTTTCAAAGTACTGCACTGAAAAGGTGTTTGAATGTTGTGCAGGTGTGGTTAAATTTAGTGGAGCTAAACTTCTTACTGTTGTTATTTATAGATCCCCAGACTCCGATTTCACAACGTTTTTGCTAAAGCTAGAGGAGGTTCTTGGTTCACTTTATAGGAAATACAATATATGGTAACTTCAATATAAATTGTATAAGTGATTGTGCAAGGAAAAGGATGCTGGTAGACCTCCTTAATTCATATAATCTTATGCAAACCGTATTCTTTCCAACGAGAGTGCAAGGGAACAGTAGAACAACCATAGACAATATTTTTGTTCATTCGTCATTACTAGAAGGGCATTCTTTTAGCAGAATGGTGAATGGCCTTTCAGATCATGATGCACAAATTTTAAGTCTAAAAGAATTTTGTTCTGCAACGCAGGTTAAATATAGTTACCAACGTTTTAGGAAAGCTGATCCAGTTGCTGTAGAGACTTTTGTAAACCTTATCAAGGAACAAGAGTGGCAAGATGTTTATAGTGCTGTTACAGTAGAAGATAAATATAATGCTTTCCTCAAGACTTTTCTCGTGCTCTTTGAAAGTTGCTTTCCGTTAGAACGTTCAAAACAGGGTACTAGCACAAACAGCCAGCCTGGGTGGCTGACTAAAGGTATAAGAATATCTTGTAGAACAAAGTGGCAATTATATCAAAACGTTAGAAACAGTCACAATCTAAACGCAGTAGCCCATTACAAACAGTATTGTAAGGTGCTTAAAAAAGTTATTAGGAAGGCAAAAAGTATGTGGTATGCAAATAGAATAGCTAAGTCTCAGGATAAAATTAAAACCATATGGTCAGTCGTAAAGGAAGTGGCTGGTCTGCAGAGACAGGTCGAGGATATAGAATCAGTGCGTAGTGGGTATGTCCGTGTTACTGATAAGTCGCATATATGTACAGTATTTAATAATCACTTTCTGAATATTGCAGGTGAACTAAATAGAAATCTAGTCCCAACAGGGAATCGTATAGCGCTCGTAGAAAAAAGTGTTCCGAGACTGTTACCTGAAATGCTCCTCCATGATACTGACAAGAGGGAGATTGAGTTAATAATTAAATCACTAAAGACCAAGAACTCTCATGGATATGACGGGGTATCTAGCAGAATACTGAAGTATTGTTCCATGTATGTTAGCCCAGTACTTAGCCATATCTGTAACTTTCCCTTTAGGAGTGGTCGGTTTCCTGACCGATTAAAGTACTCGGTAGTGAAGCCACTTTATAAAAAGGGAGACAGGGATAATGTTGATAATTATAGACCTATTTCTATGCCATCGGTGTTTGCTAAAGTTATCGAGAGGGTTGTATACACAAGGTTTCTGCAGCATTTAAATTCACATAATTTGCTGTCAAATGTACAGTTTGGTTTTAGAAATGGCTTAACAACTGAAAATGCTATAGTCTCTTTTCTCTGTGAGGTTTTGGACGGATTAAATAAAAGGTTGCGAACGTTAGGTATTTTCTTTGATTTAACGAAGGCTTTCGACTGTGTTGACCACAAAATATTACTGCAGAAGTTGGAACATTATGGAGTAAGGGGAGTCGCTTACAATTGGTCCGCCTCTTACTTTAAGAACAGAAAGCAGAAAGTAATTCTCCGCAATATTGAGAGTGGTAATGATGTTCAGTCCCAATGGGGCACTGTTAAATGGGGCGTTCCCCAAGGATCGGTGCTGGGGCCACTGCTGTTTCTTATTTATATAAATGATATGCCTTCTAGTATTACAGGTGATTCAAAACTATTTCTGTTTCCTGATGACACCAGCTTGGTAGTGAAGGATCTTGTGTGTAATATTGAAACATTATCAAATAATGTAGTTCATGAAATAAGTTCGTGGCTTGTAGGAAATAATTTGATGCTAAATCACAGTAAGACTCAGTTTTTATAGTTTCTAACTCACAATTCAACGAGAACTGATATTTTAATCAGACAGAATGGGCATGTTATAAGCGAGACGGAACAGTTCAAGTTCCTAGGCGTACGGATAGATAGTAAGCTGTCGTGGAAAGCCCATGTTCAGGATCTTGATCGGAAACTAAATGCCGCTTTATTTACAATTAGAACAGTATCTGAAATAAGTGACATTTTAACACGAAAAGTAGTCTACTTCGCATATTTTCATACGCTTATGTCATATGGTATTATTTTTTTGGGGTAATTCTTCTGATTCAAAGGGTATTTTTGGCTCAAAAACGGGCTGTGCGAGCTATGTGTGGTGTAAGTTCTAGAACCTCTTGTCGACCCCTATTCAATAGTCTGGGAATTCTGACATTGCCCTCACAGTACATATTTTCTTTAATGTCGTTGGCTGTTAGCAATATTAGCTTATTCCCAAGAGTTAGCAGCTTTCACTCAGTTAATACTAGGCAGAAATCAAATCTGCATGTGGAATGCACTTCCTTGACTCTTGTGCAGAAAGGAGTGCAGTATTCTGCTGCATCCATTTTCAATAAGCTACCACAAGAACTCAAAAATCTTAGCAGTAGCCCAAACGCTTTTAAGTCTAAACTGAAGAGTTTCCTTATGGCTCACTCCTTCTATTCTGTCGAGGAGCTCCTGGAAGAGCTAAAAAATTAAGCAAATTCCAGTGTTACATTCTTGATTTTCTTTATTTAAACTAATGACGTGTCGCCTGAATATGTTTCTTATATTTCATTTTATCTGTTTCTACAATCGTGTTATAATTTCATGTATTGACTCGTTCCATGACCATGGAGACTTCTCCTTAATGTGGTCCCACGGAACAATAAATAAATAAATAAATAAATAAACAGCCACGTGGCACTATCGATAGAGAAGACCATCGTGTTCCGCTTATCACTGTATTGTATCGTACTGTATCTGCAGCAGCAATTTGAGCAGCAGTTGGTACCACAGTGGCACATCGAAACGTTAAAAATCGGTTACTTCAAGAACAACTCCGAACCAGACGCCCTGTAGCGTGAATTACTCTAAAACACCACCATTTGCGCCTTCAGTGGTGTCAAGAAAGAGCTCATTGGAGGGAAGGGTGGAGGTCTGCTGTGTTTTTTTGATGACAGCTGGTTTTGTCTCGGTGCCAGTGATGGGCGTGTGTTGGTTAGAAAGACGCCAGCTGAGGGTGTGCAACCAACCTGTCTGCGTGCAACACACCTGACCTGCTCCTAGAGCTATCCTCTCGGGTGCGATTTCGTATGACAGCAGGAGTACCCTCGTGATTATCCGAAGCACCCTGAATGCGAAATTGTATGTCAGTTTGGTGATGCAACCTGTTGCTGCCATTCATGAATAGCATTTCAGGGGGTATTTTCCAACAGGATAACGCTCAACCACATACCGTTTTTGTAATCCAACATGCTCTACATAGTGTTGACATGCTGTCTTGGCCTGCCAGATCGCCACATCTGTCTCCAATCGAGCGCATACGAGATATCATCGGACAGAAACTCCAGCGTCATCCACAGACAGCATTAACCGTCCGTGTGTTGACCGACGAAGTGAAACAGGCATGGAACTCCAACCAACGAACTGACATCCGGCACCTGTACAACATAATTCAACATTCTGGCGAGTACACCGGTTTTTGATGCACCAGCATTTCACATTTGCAACGGCTTATCTCGCACTAACATTAACCTGTGATCTTGCTGTATTAATCACTTAAATATGTTACCTAGACTTACCGATATTTCATTACTCTACATAACTAGCTTCAGGTGTTGTGGTTCTTATGCGTCAGTATATATATATGCTGCTTATTTTGCCCGACCAGATTAGGAGCTAAAGGCTCTGTCTTACATCTCACCACACATACCAAAGATCTCACAAAATGCTTGAAGAGTCACATCTCACAAAATATTTATAGCAAGTACTGATAATAATAATAATAATGATAATAATAATTTTTGACAGTAGTAATGATAATAATAATAATAATAATAATAACGAAAATTTTAGTTGACACTAATAACAGGGCATTAAGAATGATGTAGATTAGGTTAGCACTTATGATACGTACTAAACACGTACTCAGAAGCTCGGAAGGAATAAAGAAAGAGTACATCTACATCTACATCTACATCCATACTCCGCAAGCCACCTGACGGTGTGTGGCGGAGGGTACCTTCAGTACCTCTATCGGTTCTCCCTTCTATTCCAGTCTCGTATTGTTCGTGGAAAGAAGGATTGTCGGTATGCCTCTGTGTGGGCTCTAATCTCTCTGATTTTATACTCATGGTCTCTTCGCGAGATATACGTAGGAGGGAGCAATATACTGCTTGACTCTTCGGTGAAGGTATGTTCTCGAAACTTTGACAAAAGCCCGTACCGAGCTACTGAGCGTCTCTCCTGCAGAGTCTTCCACTGGAGTTTATCTATCATCTCCGTAACGCTTTCGCGATTACTAAATGATCCTGTAACGAAGCGCGCTGCTCTCCGTTGGATCTTCTCTATGTCTTGTATCAACCCCATCTGGCACGGATCCCACACCGCTGAGCAGTATTCAAGCAGTGGGCGAACAAGCGTACTGTAACAAAATGAAATGACAGTGGCTGTTAGGAAAAAAAACGGAATTTAAATAAAGAACTCCGCTAGACCAAGACGTTAAAAACAACAGCACCCATAGTTTGCTATTCCACCATCGAATATGCCTCTCCAGTCTAACAGAAATATACCCGTACTAAGCAAGTTTATCTTGTACTCAGCACTGGTTGCTGGAACCCCACTCCTGCAGATAAGATCTACCTCTCGGCTGAAATTCCACTACCGGCAATTCTACATGAGGCGACTGTCCACACTGAGACAGTAAAGTCTTGCACATCCTAACAAACTCGGTCTAAATGAGAGGTGTGGTCAATTTCAGCAAACCATCACTTGATGAAACTATCGGAAGAACTAGACATTGGCAATCTCGAAAGGCTCACCTGACAACGGTACAAATCCATTAACAGACTGTGAACAGGAACAACAACATTCAGAGGTAATCTGCTAAAATCGAAATAGCCAGTGCCCTCCAGCCTGACCAGTGCTGGTGAAGTCTGGACAACCTAGCTCATCTCCTCCTGCCCAGATTGTCCCATCCAGCACATCCTCGAGGCTCAAATTTCAGCCACTTTTAATCTATCATTTGATGGTCCTAACACGAATCTTTTAAAGAAGATAGTTGCTTCATTAAAAGGCAGCACTGAGATAGAGGGAAATGAGTGAGATAACATTTGAGTTCAAGACAGACAGTAGCTTACTGCAATTAAAAATTACAATACTGAGACAGTAAGATGGTGCAGCAAATAACAAAGTCCTTGGACTATCGCGCTGACCGTAACTCCTTTAGCAAAAGCGGATGGAGTCAGCAGCCGACCAAAGTTACTGTTTGGTAAGCGCCTGGGTCCGCCTGATATTTGCTGAGCTTATTTCGTAGCCTTCTCAGCACAAGACGCCAGTACCTTTAGTTTGTCATAAGTGATCTAAGTGATAACCCGACCTTTCTAAGATTCCCGTATCTGAATATTGGGCTTATCAAATACTTCAGATTAAGAAAATATCACCACATCAATCATGATTATACGCTACGACAATTTCTCATTTACTTCGACAATAGCCATAGACCGCAGTTTGTATAAGAATTTCAATTTTATCGATCCCGTTGCAGTTGTAACAGTATGATCTTCCTCATTGTTGGCAGTTACAATTCTATAATTTCGGCGAACATCATAGGTACTTTTCTCTCCTACTGTCAACTGGATCTTCTCTGTTCCTTGATGGGAGCAGCCTTTGTCGCAAAAGTGTGCCTAATATCTTCAAATCGACAACCTTTAACTAGAGAAGATGTTATCTACCAAAATGTGGTGACTGGAACTGCACAAATAAAATTCTCATGGTAGAGCTGTAGTTGTGAACTACGTAAATAACGTGAGATAACGTGTAATGTGGTCCATGTTTGCAAATGGAGAACACCAGGTTAAGCGTAGAATCAATACTGTTTCTTAACAGTTGTGAAGCATCATTGCTACATAGTACTCAGGCTACCGTATTGGTCCTATTAATGGACCGTGTGATCACGAAAGACTGGAAAATATTTTAGCCTATGAAACCATTTTCGACGATCATTTTCATTCAGTCAGTCTTCAAAGGTGATCACGTGTTTCAAGACGCTAATATCTCCACTCAGATGACTATAAAACTTGAAGACTCTTCTGAAGGGTTCGGGAAAGAAAGGAAATATCCCTGGTGCACACTTCGTAATACCTGAGTCCTGCAAGCCTATTGTAGTCTGTATTGCTGATCTCGTTTGACTACTCTCGGGAAATAGGACCACAATCTTTGAGATAAAGATGGCAAAGAATCGGATGGACTGTCTATAATGATTTCTATGTTTTGATTTCCGGGACAATAACGACCAATTTTCATGCCAAATGTGTCTGTATGGTATTAGCTTTGCATGTCATTTCGTCCAACATCAAAACGATGATGAGAAACGTGAGAACTTATCTGAGCCTCTTGCTTGTTGCGCTTGCCCGTACAATTTTTCACACGGATTTCTGGCTCATGATTCCTGCTAAAATTGTTAATATTGTGTAAAGTCTATAAAACCAAATTTCTTTGGATGTCGGAACCGTAATCGTAGATAAATCCCAAGAAACAGCCTGCACACGATTTTCTATGGGCTAACAAAAAATTGTCCATACCATTACATTTTCGATTACCTATTATAAGTACTGTTCGGACTAACCTGATGAGTATATTACATTAATCTTCTGCTGTTGACAGTAACGTGGGTATTGCAGTATTAGATCCATTTCGGGTTTCGTTGTTCTTTGGTATGTAAAGGTATGAACTGGAATTACCATTATAAACAAATGCGCTGGCTTCGGCTTCGACAAAAGTTTCATTTCATAGGGTAGTCCTTAAAACAAGGCAGGCTTACGAACTTCAGTTTCATTGTTTATTAACCGGGTGGTACGTACAAAAGTGTTTATCATCGTGGGATTACAGTGCTGAAGCAGTAACCATGAACGTCGCATCATAATAAGAAAACTAAGACATATCGACAACAGAAGATATAACTCAGAGAGAGGACCACTAATGCAACCCATGAAGACTGCACTAAGAGTACTAAACAGATTAAGTTTTCCATTAAAATCGAGGATGGTGGTATCTGCTTAAAACAGAAAATACTTTGTTGTTAGGATCTGAAATGAACTGGAGTTATTAATGATACTGATTAATTATCAAAATATCCACGGGTGTGCTGCCGGTCTATAGTGTCCAACGGGCACAATATTTCGGCGATCATACATGTCGCCATCATCAGGTGAACTGACGGACTGAGCTCCTGTGAACGTGCCGGCACGGAGATCCGTACACTATGGCTGCTCAGAGGGAACTGGGTTCGGTCGCGGCGGCGGCCGATTTAAATACCCTCCGCCCATGGCGCGCTCCCTCCACCGTCCGCGCCCCGCGCCACGGTCGCGCGGTGGAACAGATTGCGATGGCGTCTGAGATGACGTCGGTGTGATGGCTCTGTCCGCCGTGGTCGTCACAACTATACGTTTGCTCGATTTACTCTTGATTAACCCAATCGCTGGTTCCCAAGCCTTGCTAAGATTATAGCCACAGTCACGGTTTATGAGGTCGTCATTGGTGCGAATTTCGATGGCCTCTCAAACAACGCTGTCCCAGTATCTCGACGTCTGTACCAGAATCCTCGTGCGGCCATACTCCATGGCGTGATTTTCCGACAAACAATGTTCAGCGACCGCCGACTTGCTCGGATACATCAGTCGAGTGTGCCTCTGGTGTTCACGGCATCGATCCTCGACGGTACGCATCGTCTGACCAATATACGACTTGCCACATTGACACGGAATCTGGTACATGCCGGCCTTCTTCAAACCGAGGTCATCTTTGGCGCTCCCCACCAGTGCACGAGTTTTATTTGGAGGACAAAACACAGTTCCGACCTGGTGTTTCTTCAGAATGCGGGCGATTTTCCCCGAGAGTGCGCCTGTGTATGGAATAAATGCAATGCCTACCTCCTCCCTCGTGACTTCATCCATCTCAACAGGTTGTGCTGCAGTGGTTGGGCGGAGACCACGTTGAATCTGCCACTCTGAGTACCCATTTTTTCGAAATACAGTTCTCAGGTGTTCCAATTCCTGAGGTAGACTCTCTGCGTCAGAGATAGTGCGCGCCGTATGTACTAGAGTTTTAAGTACCCCGTTCCTCTGTGAAGGGTGGTGGCAGCTGTCTGCGTGCAAATACAGATCAGTGTGCGTTGTCTTCCGATACACCCCATGACCTAGGGTGCCGTCAGCCCTTCTCTTGACCAAGACGTCAAGGAAAGGTAATTTACCCTCCGTTTCAGTCTCCATAGTGAATTTGATGTTGGGGTGTATGGAATTTAGATGTGTAAGGAAGTCAAGGAGCTTATCCATACCATGTGGCCAGATGACGAACGTGTCGTCCATGTAACGGAAAAAGCAAGTAGGTTTCCATACGGATGACGACAGGGCTTCCTCCTCGAAGTTCTCCATGTACAAATTCGCTACCACTGGTGAGAGTGGGCTACCCATGGCGACTCCCTCCGTTTGTTCGTAGTATTCTCCATTAAAAAGAAAATACGTGGAAGTCAAGACATGCCTAAAAAGTTCAGTGGTCTTCTCGTCAAACTTCTGACTAATCAATTCTAGTGACTCTCGAAGGGGTACCCTCGTAAACAAGGAAACGACGTCAAAACTCACCATGATATCTGACTCATCCAACCTGAAGCTATCAAGGCGTTTAACAAAATCCACGGAATTACGGATGTGATGAGGTAATAAATCGAGCAAACGTGTAGTTGTGACGACCACGGCGGACAGAGCCATCACACCGACGTCATCTCAGACGCCGTCGCAATCTGTTCCACCGCGCGACCGTGGCGCGGGGCGCGGACGGTGGAGGGAGCGCGCCGTGGGCGGAGGGTATTTAAATCGCCCACCGCCGCGACCGAACCCAGTTCCCTCTGAGCAGCCATAGCGTACGGATCTCCGTGCCGGCACGTTCACAGGATCTCAGTCCGTCAGTTCACCTGATGATGGCGACATGTATGATCGCCGAAATATTGTGCCCGTTGGACACTATAGACCGGCAGCACACCCGTGGATATTTTGATTATCAAATACGCCGGGAGAAACTCAAGAATCATACAGATTAATTGTTGCTAAGAAGGTGCAAATGACGTTAGTTGGGACACATGCGATCAGGTACAGTTAGAAAAAGAAATGTAAGTCATACTCATAACAAGCAAAAGGAAAATATTGGAAATGGTTGGATTTTAACTTCAAGCACATGTTAAACAAACGCAGTAGATCAGCTTGCACACCATTGTTAATCACGGGGAGAGTGTGTCTATGTTTATGACTGACGTGGAGTTTCCTAATACAAAACATACAGCTTTAATTCATTGATATATGATCGTCACTGTAAGTGTGAGCTGTAATCGACGGTGAAGTATGGTGCTCACTTACTGTATAGTGGTGAGACATCAGCTTCCACAGCAGCTGCAGCTCAGCTGCTGGGGATGCCAGACTTTCCACCTCTGACGTCACGTGGTGCTGCTGTTAGGTCAGCCGCAGACCTTGCGAGTCATCTGCTCTCTGAGACTTCCGGGGTGCTTCACAAGAGCACCAGCGTGCCATTAAATTCAGCGGGGAGAATCTGACGCTGACAATTAACTCAAGCAGCTTGTTGCTAACGACAGGTGTTGCCTACGTTGACCAGGTATAGTAGCGTGCATTAGTTCCCCCTTTCGTCATGGATGGGTATAATCAGTTCGCATTCGGGCCAATCCTAGCCTGTAGTCGCAGCACAAGCCAGCTAGTGATACCGCAACAAGAGTCCGTTGCGACTTGAAGTAACTAGAACTTTCGTGGGGTTGACTTCCCTGGGCTGCCTCTAATTAGAAAGTAAATTAAGGATTATTTGAGCCACATCGGTGGCAGAAAAGGGTGTATTAAATCCTGATAGATTCCACTACTTGATCGACCCATAGGGCGAAGTGATTAGCACATTGAGCTTGATTTTAAACACAGTGTCCACCAATTTTCCAATTTTTTGAAACCACTACAAAAGACAAAAGAAGGTTCTAAATTGAGAAGGAAGGTTTATGTTTAACGTCCCATCAACATCGAACACTTTAGAGACTGTGTATGGGCTCAACTGGGCAAGAGTAGCGAACGAAATCAGCCATGATGTTGGATAGAACAAGCACTGAACTAACTTTGATGCCATGGAAACAGAGATAAAAGACTGGATGAGAAGCTGAACCACACCTACTCAGTTCGAGTGCGCTGTCTTTACCACTGTAGTCCAGCTTTTGTTACTGGTGTTTGGTTGGCTTCAGGTTTTCATGATTGTTGTGATGGAATACAAGTATAAGTGTTAAGTTTTTCCCAAAGGTGTTTCTGTGGAGTGCATCCTTATACGGAAGTGGTACTTGGAAGAGACACACGTCAGAAAAGAAGAGAACTGAAGGTTTTAAAGTATGGTTGGAAAGTAGAATGCTAAGGATGGGTAAATCGAGTAACTAAATGATAAGGATAGGTAAATGAAGAGATACTAAATGAAAAAGGGGTGAAAAGAAATTCATGGCCTAATTTGACTTAAACAAAGTCTCTGCTAATAGGACACATCGTGAAGGGTCAAGGAGTCGTCAGATTTGATAGTGGAGGGAAATGGGTGAAAACGGGGGTGGGGGGGGGGAGGACGGTAAGAATGGTAGATGGTAGAGAGCTTAAATGCAGTATGCGAATATAAATGAATGATGGTTGATGCAGATTGACAGAAAAAAGCGCAACGCCAAGAAATAATTAATTTAGAGTAACGAAATTTTGAGAATGCCTTTATATAGGTAATATTTAAGTGATTAACATGGCAAGACCACAGGGTAGTGTAAGCGCGAGATAAGTCATTGTAACTGTGAAACGCTGGTACATTAATAACAGTTGTAACCGCCAGAGCGTTGCATGCAAGCATGCACATGCCGGATGTCAGTTTGTGGGATGGACTTCCAGCCTGTTGCACTTGGTCGGTCAATACAGGGACGGTCACCGATGTTTGTGGATGACGCTAGAGTTGTCGTCGGATCATGTCCCATCAGTGCTCGATTGGAGACAGGTCTGGTGATCGAGCAGGCCAAGGGAACATGTCTACACCCTGCAGATCATGTTGGGCTACAACAGCGGTACGTGGGTGCGTGTTACCCTGTTGGGAAACGTCCCCTGGGAGGCTGTCCATGAATGGCAGCAAAACAGGTCGAATCACGAGACTGATACACAGTTTTGCAGTAAGGGTGTGTGGTATAACTACGAGAGTGCTCCTGCTATCATACGAAATCGTATACCAGACCAAAACTCCATGTGTAGGTCCAGTGTGCCTAGCACATAGATGGGTTCGTTGCAAGCTTTCAACTGTCCTCCTTCCAACCAATAAACGGCAAACACAGGTAGCGAGGCAGAACCAAATTTCATCAGTAAACACAACAGACCTCTATCTTGCCCTCTAATGAGCTGTCGCTTAACACCACTGAAAACGCAAATGGGATTGGGGTCAGAAAAATGCACGCTACAGGGCGCCTGGCTCGGAGGTGTCCTTCAAGTAACCGCTTTGTAACAGTTCGTTGTGTCACGACGGTGCCAACTGTTGTTCGCATTGATGCTGCCGGAGCCATAACAAAACACGATGGTCTTCGCTAGTGGAACGTCACCTTTCGGAGCCTGGTCTTCTTACGACCGTACGTCATCATGTACAATGGCTACCTTCCTGCCAACTCTTTCTGCAGTATCGCAAAAGTCTTTTTACACAACACCATTCAAACGCATTGGATGTTGATAATGGCATATTTGTCTACTTAAAGGCATTGTTAATTAACACCAACTGAGATCTCTATTCTGCAGCGGAGTGTGCGCTGATATGAAACTTCCTGGCAGGTTAAAACTGTGTGCCGGACTGAGACTCGAACTCGGAACCTTTGCCTTTCGCGGGCAAGTGCTCTACCATCTGAGCTACCCAAGCACGACTCACGTCTCGTTCTCACAGCTTCACTTCTGCCAGTACCTCGTCTCCTACTTCCCAAATTTTACAGAGACTCTCCTGCTGTCTAGAGCACTTACACACGAAAGGCAAAGGTCCCGAGTTCGAGTCTCGGTCAGGCACACAGTTTTAATCTGCCAGGAAGTGTTTAACACCAACTCATCACGTTCGATCTCAAAGGTACCTAACGCCCACGAGCGTTACAGCGTGTGTTTAAAGCAAACCCGATATCCGGTTTGCATCCTCATAGATGCGCTAATCCCGGCAGATGATGTGATAGATGTTCTTATAAATAGCCGTGGTTATGCAAGGAATAGAGATCTCAAAAGTAAACTCGCAACACTCATTGCTCAAAATTCGTTCCTATAAAGACAGTGCGCCTGGTACCTGTGTCAGCCGACGTGCCTGCTGTTTCGATATATACGAGGGTCCTGCACAAACATTCTTTGGCACGGAATGCTCTAAAATAATGATATTCTATAAACTGCCCTCTCATTTGGTCGCGACTACTCTTGCAACATGAAAAT
Organism: Schistocerca cancellata; assembly: GCF_023864275.1. NCBI lineage: Eukaryota > Metazoa > Arthropoda > Insecta > Orthoptera > Acrididae > Schistocerca > Schistocerca cancellata. The sequence continues at coordinate 575,918,426 of NC_064626.1, forward strand.
AATTTTGTTAATTTGCTCATTTTCTGGTTTTATGTTTAAAGATTCCTTATACATAAGTATCGCTTAATTTGCGTTGAGGCATCTGCTAACACACATTTACCGCAGTATTATTCGCACTAATAATTACAGCATGTGTAGTTTATTATTTTCGCCAAAGGAGAACGTTATTACGTTTAGTCAATTACATTTACCTCATAAACTGTTCGATTATAATGTAATACAGATCTAAAGTAATGGCAAATTAATCACGGTTCTGCGTGCCTTACTCATTAACTGTATTATAACTTAATTATGAGCCCATTGATTGGCTCACATTCAAGTGTGTTGAATTTTGCTAAATCATGGTTATCGGGCCAACTTCTCGGCTTAGCAGTTATTTACGTGCAACAGCAGGTAATGAAAGTCATTACAGTTTCATGAAAACGAAACTTTTAAACAAAATCCAGAAAACATATAGAGATCCTCTTTCATTTAAAAGCGACATCAGACAAAGCCGAAAGTATTCTGAGAAATATGTCACAAGAAATAGTCGAAGAGAACAGAAACATCAACGTTTGAGTTAAAAGTACAAGGAAATCGAAACAAGCAGTCGTTTTGTGTCAAACGCTATACTGAATTAGGCGGATTTGTATTTGTACTACGGACTCCGTCCAGATAACCTGATCTCAACTACGATTCAGATACTTCGGGCAAATGATATAGAGTTTCTTTCAGAAAGTCAGTTAGCGGTACCGCCCTCTCTTCCATATAAACAGAACATTAAACATTAAGCTTTTCTAAAGTAACATGTTTTATAAACTTACGACATTTCATCTAAGTTTAAAATTCTACTTCACAACAAGTCAATCTCAGAGACTGACGAGTCCGATCGCTGTTCGAGGTGCATAATATGTCACCGGCTCTTAACCGGTAAAGGGAGGGGAAGTTTCTCCGCACTCAATTTCTGTATCCTGTGTTAAGTTTGAGATTTGTCCGTAATGTTAATAATGTTAAAGCCAGTGTCCCAAAGTGACCGAAATGGAAAATTTGTAACTAGTATGAAATGTCAAATCTATTCTACGTTACTGATGCAGAATATCTAAGACTTATATCATGCGTGACAGGAAATATAGGACGCACGCTGCAAATAATGGAAACTAATCAAAAGGACTCAGCAGCATTAGTGGCAGAACAACTGAGAGAAAATTTGGAATACATTTCACATAAATTTTCTCAGCATGTTATGGTCTTAGGTGGAGATTTCAATTTACCAGGTATAGACTGGGACACTCAGATGTTTAGGACGGGTGGTAGAGACAGAGCATCGAGTGACATTATACTGAGTGCACTATCCGAAAAATACCTCGAGCAATTAAACAGAGAACCGACTCGTGGAGATAACATCTTGGACCTACTGATAACAAACAGACCCGAACTTTTCGACTCTGTAAGTGCAGAACAGGGAATCAGTGATCATAAGGCCGTTGCAGCATCCCTGAATATGGAAGTTAATAGGAATATAAAAAAAGGGAGGAAGGTTTATCTGTTTAGCAAGAGTAATAGAAGGCAGATTTCAGACTACCTAACAGATCAAAACGAAAATTTCTGTTCGGACACTGACAATGTTGAGTGTTTATGGAAAAAGTTCAAGGCAATCGTAAAATGCGTTTTAGACAGGTACGTGCCGAGTAAAAGTGTGAGGGACGGGAAAAACCCACCGTGGTACAACAACAAAGTTAGGAAACTACTGCGAAAGCAAAGAGAGCTTCACTCCAAGTTTAAAAGCAGCCAAAACCTCTCAGACAAACAGAAGCTAAACGATGTCAAAGTTAGCGTAAGGAGGGCTATGCGTGAAGCGTTCAGTGAATTCGAAAGTAAAATACTAGGTACCGACTTGACAGAAAATCCTAGGAAGTTCTGGTCTTACGTTAAATCAGTAAGTGGCTCGAAACATCATGTCCAGACACTCCGGGATGATGATGGCATTGAAACAGAGGATGACAAGCGTAAAGCTGAAATACTAAACACCTTTTTCCAAAGCTGTTTCACAGAGGAAGACCGCACTGCAGTTCCTTCTCTAAATCCTCGCACCAACGAAAAAATGGCTGACATCGAAATAAGTGTCCAAGGAATAGAAAAGCAACTGGAATCACTCAACAGAGGAAAGTCCACTGGACCTGACGGGATACCAATTCGATTATACACAGAGTACGCGAAAGAACTTGCCCCCCTTCTAACAGCCGTGTACCGCAAGTCTCTAGAGGAACAGAAGGTTCAAAATGATTGGAAAAGAGCACAGGTAGTCCCAGTCTTCAAGAAGGGTCGTCGAGCAGATGCGCAAAACTATAGACCTATATCTCAGACGTCGATCTGTTGTAGAATTTTAGAACATGTGTTTTGCTCGAGTATCACGTCGTTTTTGGAAACTCAGAATCTACTATGTAGGAATCAACATGGATTCCGGAAACAGCGATCGTGTGAGACCCAACTCGCTTTATTTGTTCATGAGACCCAGAAAAATTAGATACAGGCTCCCAGGTAGATGCTATTTTTCTTGACTTCCGGAAGGCGTTCGATACAGTTCCGCACTGTCGCCTGATAAACAAAGTAAGAGCCTACGGAATATCCGACCAGCTGTGTGGCTGGATTGAAGAGTTTTTAGCAAACAGAACACAGCATGTTGTTATCAACGGAGAGACGTCTACAGACATTAAAGTAACCTCTGGCGTGCCACAGGGGAGTGTTATGGGACCATTGCTTTTCACAGTATATATAAATGACCTAGTAGATAGTGTTGGAAGTTCCATGCGGCTTTTCGCGGATGATGCTGTAGTATACGGAGAAGTTGCAGCATTAGAAAATTGTAGCGAAATGCAGGAAGATCTGCAGCGGATAGGCACTTGGTGCAGGGAGTGGCAACTGACCCTTAACATAGACAAATGTAATGTATTGCGAATACATAGAAAGAAGGATCCTTTATTGTATGATTATATGATAGCGGAACAAACACTGGTAGCAGTTACTTCTGTAAAATATCTGGGAGTATGCGTGCGGAACGATTTGAAGTGGAATGATCATATAAAATTAATTGTTGGTAAGGCGGGTACCAGGTTGAGATTCATTGGGAGAGTCCTTAGAAAATGTAGTCCATCAACAAACGAGGTGGCTTACAAAACACTCGTTCGACCTATACTTGAGTATTGCTCATCAGTGTGGGATCCGTACCAGATCGGGTTGACGGAGGAGATAGAGAAGATGCAAAAAAGAGCGGCGCGTTTCGTCACAGGGTTATTTGGTAACCGTGATAGCGTTACGGAGATGTTTAACAAACTCAAGTGGCAGACTCTGCAAGAGAGGCGCTCTGCATCGCGGTGTATCTTGCTCGCCAGGTTTCGAGAGGGTGCGTTTCTGGATGAGGTATCGAATATATTGCTTCCCCCTAGTTATACCTCCCGAGGAGATCACGAATGTAAAATTAGAGAGATTAGAGCGCGCACAGAGGCTTTCAGACAGTCGTTCTTCCCGCGAACCATACGCGACTGGAACAGGAAAGGGATGTAATGACAGTGGCACGTAAAGTGCCCTCCGCCACACACCGTTGGGTGGCTTGCGGAGTATAAATGTAGATGTAGATTTAGAATGGGTGGGTAAGGTAAAATAGATGGGTTATGGATATTATAGCAACTAAAATAGATGTGACCTAACGCACAATCTGAGCGACTAGTGAAAGACAGACTACAGACATTCTTCGGCAGTTCCTCATAATAAGAAAGTTCCGAGGCACTATTTGGTGCTGTAGACACGTATCGAGGTCCAACACGTGCAATTGGCATCTGTGTACTGGGCACACTCAGACATTGGTGCTGAATGTTGTAGTTCGTATCACTCGACACAATACTCGGTATGAAGTTCTTTTACTTCGTATTATGATGATGAGATATACCCGAAACTCGTAAATAAAAAACGTTTTAGCAACGGGACTGTAGTGACTTCTAAGACAAAGCGTTGTTAAAGACATGTTCATTATATAAGAAAGTTGCAACCAATGGAAGGGTTCTTGTTAGTGAAGTGATCATTAAGCCACAGTAGTTGCAATATAGAAATCGTTAGAACTACAGACTGTTTTCTATCTCTGATTGCGAGGATTCAATATGTTGTAAAGGCTCACCGTGCTACAAATAAAGTCAGTCAACGTCTCAGCGTGTGGTTGGATGCGGTCTGGTTTACATGAGGGACTACATAGATTTTATGGTCCGTTACAGCTTTGCAGGTACTAATTTGGTGCTGTAAGCACTTATCGAGGTCTAACACTTGTTTCTCGCTAGGTACAGTTCTCGCCTATGCACTGGTCATACAAACGTCACGGGCGTAGTCACATGCCCTATACGATCCTACACGTTACCGTTCATTCTGATATAGTCTTGCCAAGCAGCAGTTAACCAGGTTTTATCTGTTTTCAATATAGTGTTAACACTATATTACACTGAAGAGGCAAAGAAACTGGTACACCTGCCCAATATCGTGTCGGGCCCCCGCGAGCACGCAGAAGTGCCGCAACACGACGTGGCGTGGACTCGTCTAATGTCAGAAGTAGTTCTCGAGGGAACTAACACCATGAATCCTGCAGAGCTGTCCATAAATCGGTAAGAGTATGAGGGGGTGGAGATCTCTTCTGAACAGCACGTTGCAAGGCGTCCCAGATATGCTCAATGGTGTCCACGTCTGGGCAATCCGGTGACCAGCGGAAGTGTTTAAACTCAGAAGAGTATTCCTGGAGCCACCCTATAGCAATTATCGATGTGTCAGATGTCGCATTGTCCTGCTGGAATTGCCTCAGTCCGTCGGAATGCACAGTGGACATGAATGGATGCAGGTAATCAGACAGGACGCTTACGTTCGCGTCACCCGTCAGAGTCGTATCTAGACGTATCACTCGAACTGCAAACGACCCACACCATTATAGAGCCTCCAGCAGCTTGAACAGTCACCTGCTGACATGAAGAGTCCCCAGATTCATTATGTCTCCATACCCGTATACGTCCATCCGCTAGATACAATCTGAAACGAGACTCGTCCGACCAGCAAAAACAGTCCAATTTCGGTGTTAACGGGCCCACCCGAGGCGTAAAGGCCTGTGTCGGGCAGTCTTCAAAGGTACACGAGTGGTCTTCGGCTCCGAAATCCCAACTCGATGATGTTGCATTGAATGGTTCGCACACTCACACTTGTTGATGGCCCAGCATTGAAATCCGCAGCAATTTATGGAAGGGTTGCACTTCTGTCAAGTTGAATGATTCTCTTCAACCGTCATTGGTTCCATTCTTGCAGCATCTTTTTCCGGCCGCAGGGATGTTGGAGATTTGATGCTCTACCTGATTCCTGGTATTCACGGTACACTCGTGAAATGCTTGTACGGGAAAATCCCCATTTCACCGCTACCTCGGAGATGCTGTGTCCCATCGCTCGCGCCAACTATAACACAACGTTCAAACTCAGTTAACGCTTGATAACCTGCCTTTGCAGCAGTTGTAACCGATCTAACAACTGTGCCCGACACTTGTCTCATATAGACGTTGCTGACCGCAGCGCCGTATTCTGCCTATTCACATATCTCTGTATTTGAATACTCTTGCCTATACCAGTCTCTTTGGCGCTTCATTGTACAGCATGTCCTTACCTTCGTGTTGCAGTATGAGTACCAGATGATGCAGTAACAGCGTCCGAAACTAGTCGTGTTAAGCAAATTTCTCAATCTTATCATATGTTCATCAAATCAGACTTTGTGTAGTATCTTCTAGTTTCGAATGTATTTTTAATCATGAAGTGGAAAAAAATCTAAAGCTGATATCAGTCAAAAGACTGGTTTGAACACGATAGCGCTTTACTAGGCATAGTGCTGTCGGAGGTGATATGTTGTTGTCTTTGTGCTGCCTTAATCTGCCAGTTAAAGCCGAACCTAAAGCTTAAAGTGGGCTCCGAAACACAGTGGAATTAGTCATTTTTTACATCGACAAACATTTACAAATGTGAAAGAACTGATACATGGCAGGTAAAATACTTAGGACTGCCTGGGGATCAACATCAAGTCCTTCGGACCATTATTCATGCACTTTACCACTGAGCCAAAACGTCCTTTCTTAAAACTCTGGTTCCCACATCACACAGACAATGATGTCCTCCTATGGCTCTGATATGTCTCAATGGATCCTTCTTGTAGGCAGTAAATCTGACGCGAGAATCATATGCGCCAAATACAATGAGCCGAGGACTGTAGCGATAATCATCTCACGGTGACCCATCCAGTCGGTTTCGCTAAAAAACAAATTCCAGGGTCATCCATCTCTACCTCGGCTGTCCAGAACCCTTTCATGCGTCCGTTTCCCAGACGTAAATCTTTTCCGCATGTTTCTATCTTCCATTCATGAGAAATACTTGAACAAATTAATTTCCTGTTCATATTTTCTGTTATATTAAATATCGTTAACTCCTGTCCGAATTTTCATTTCTTATTTCGTATTTGTGACTATATCTAGCAGTTGTTCTCAGGAACTTCATTTCCGCTATTTCCATACCTCTTCACGGCTGTCGAATTCCATTACAACACCCGCACATCGATACATATTACGCGGGACCTGCAGCAAGTGGTTCAGTCGAGCAGATGGAGCTTGTCAACAAGCAAAGTGGAACATGGTGGCCTCAGAACAAAGTCAGTGCATTTCGGGTAACTTCCAACCCTGGTTGAAACGATTTTCAAATTCATCTGCCGGCGTGTCCTCTGTTACTTATAAATAACGTATCTGTAAGTAACAGAGGACACGCCGGCAGATGAATTTGAAAATAATTTCAACCAGGGTTGGAAGTTACCAGAAATTAGAAAAGCAGTTGGGGGAAGTAGGAGCTACGTGACAACATAATCTGCGAACACGAAACTAATAGCCGTTAACATACTGTAAATGAGAGACCTGAAAAGTGTTAGCAATAGTTCGGTAGCCGCTGCAGTACAGGAGCTGCCAAGGTCGCGAGGCGAACATAAACAACTCCAGAGTTCACAAGCAAAGCCTCGACGTCAACGTGTTGAGTACCAGGCAGTAGTAAGCAGTCTGTGAAGACGACTGTAGCCCATTTCGCTGAGCAACTGACAGGTAAGTGTACAGCAACAATAATATTGGTTGTCTCTGTTTATCTGTCAGATAATATTTAGAAGAAAAAGAGCAACCTTCAAATGTCTCTGGTAGTGAGCTTATATGTATGTTTCTGCAAAGAGTTATGGCATAATTGTCGTCTCTAACCGAGGTCGGTTGTTAAGAGAACCGAGTGACATACTCACATACATATAGTCACTGTAAATAAGTGGAACGAGTCATGGAACAGCGCTCGTCTCTGGTGATTAGCAAACAATACAGTTTGCTGTAAATGCAGCTATAACGCAATTGTCTCTTGAAGGAGTTACGTTAGCGATCCATAAGACTACAGCCACAGCAAGGCGTTTCCCGCGGTAAGGAAAATATGTTAAAACTTGTTGATCTCTTTAAACAATGCCTGTCTGAAATCCAGAATGCTTCGTAATGTGATACCCGTCCTCTCTGTTACATTCCCCTGATCTAAGAGACTGAAGAAGTGTTCCACTCTTCTCATTTCTTACAGCATACAAAGAAGCCAGCCCTCAATTCATTGTCTCTCAGATCCTGTTCGCAAGTAAAGGGGATGTGATACTTTCCTCTCCTTACTATTCAGAGCCCAGTTTTCATAATGATGCAAACAGCATAGGCACAGGCATCATTTTATAAAATTTCATTTGTCTGTCTTTCTGGGCGAGCGTCCTGTTTACAGTGCCGCACATCAGTAGGAATTTATTCAATTTCTCAAAGTTTTGTAATAGGATAACAAATGTCCCAAATAGTTATATTTGCTCAGCTTCACATTGTGTTATGGTTGTTTAAAATCTTTGAACGCAACAGTTGAATGTCATTACTTTAGGTTTGCTGAAGGACGTCTCTATATTGAAATTTAAAACTGATTTGAAGAATTGTTGTGTGGCCAGTTGTATGTCTATCTCGTTGCCTGCAAGTAAGACCTGCTAATCAGCAAACAGAATTGTAATACATACAAAACAGCCAAATGACTGCAACAGAATTTTACTTTTACCAGGTTTCGACACCGACTATCAGTAGATTCACGATTAACTAAATAAATCATAAATAACAATAACGTACAGAAAATTGAAGAATAATCAGTTTCTGTTCGGAAGAGATTCATAAGAAAACTGGACTCACATATGGTAAGTGATGAACGAGTTTAAGAGCAATGATCCTCTCGTCGCATAAAATACTTCATTAACAAGTTAATATTAAAACTACATGAAATTAAAGAAACTGACACTGTCATAATCCTAGTAACTGCCAGTAAAACTATAGCTACACTGAGTAGTGCTGAACATGCCGCAAAGGGCTGCGGGAAAACGACATTGAAGCGTCTACTCTGAGGAAAAAAGGAGGCTCAACCTTAGGCATTTCTAAATATCGGCTTTATATCATTCAGCTTTTTTATTACGTAATCGCAGCTGTTTAAAAAGAATGAAGCCGTCGTTGAAATAAAGACGTTTGAAAATTTCTAACTAAATGTCCGATCTAAAGACTCTCCTCTGTGCGTGCAGGATACTGACGTCGTGAACTTCTTTAGGCTCATGACCTGTAAATACACTCCTGGAAATGGAAAAAAGAACACATTGACACCGGTGTGTCAGACCCACCATACTTGCTCCGGACACTGCGAGAGGGCTGTACAAGCAATGATCACACGCACGGCACAGCGGACACACCAGGAACCGCGGTGTTGGCCGTCGAATGGCGCTAGCTGCGCAGCATTTGTGCACCGCCGCCGTCAGTGTCAGCCAGTTTGCCGTGGCATACGGAGCTCCATCGCAGTCTTTAACACTGGTAGCATGCCGCGACAGCGTGGACGTGAACCGTATGTGCAGTTGATGGACTTTGAGCGAGGGCGTATAGTGGGCATGCGGGAGGCCGGGTGGATGTACCGCCGAATTGCTCAACACGTGGGGCGTGAGGTCTCCACAGTACATCGATATTGTCGCCAGTGGTCAACGGAAGGTGCACGTGCCCGTCGACCTGGGACCGGACCGCAGCGACGCACGGATGCACGCCAAGACCGTAGGATCTTGCGCAGTGCCGTAGGGGACCGCACCGCCACTTCCCAGCAAATTAGGGACACTGTTGCTCCTGGGGTATCGGCGAGGACCATTCGCAACCGTCTCCATGAAGCTGGGCTACGGTCCCGCACACCGTTAGGCCGTCTTCCGCTCACGCCCCAACATCGTGCAGCCCTCCTCCAGTGGTGTCGCGACAGGCGTGAATGGAGGGACGAATGGAGACGTGTCGTCTTCAGCGATGAGAGTCGCTTCTGCCTTGGTGCCAATGATGGTCGTATGCGTGTTTGGCGCCGTGCAGGTGAGCGCCACAATCAGGACTGCATACGACCGAGGCACACAGGGCCAACACCCGGCATCATGGTGTGGGAAGCGATCTCCTACACTGGCCGTACACCACTGCTGATCGTCGAGGGGACACTGAATAGTGCACGGTACATCCAAACCGTCATCGAACCCATCGTTCTATGATTCCTAGACCGGCAAGAGAACTTGCTGTTCCAACAGGACAATGCACGTCCGCATGTATCCCGTGCCACCCAACGTGCTCTAGAAGGTGTAAGTCAACTACCCTGGCCAGCAAGATCTCCGGATCTGTTCCCCATTGAGCATGTTTGGGACTGGATGAAGCGTCGTCTCACGCGGTCTGCACGTCCAGCACGAACGCTGGTCCAACTGAGGCGCCAGGTGGAAATGGCATGGCAAGCCGTTCCACAGGACTACATCCAGCATCTCTACGATCGTCTCCATGGGAGAATAGCAGCCTGCATTGCTGCGAAAGGTGGATATACACTGTACTAGTGCCGACATTGTGCATGCTCTGTTGCCTGTGTCTATGTGCCTGTGGTTCTGTCAGTGTGATCATGTGATGTATCTGTCCCCTTCCTGGGACAATGAATTCACGGTGTTCTTATTTCAATTTCCAGGAGTGTAATAAATGATCGGCAAAAGACGAATTATATGTTGGAACCTTTTTTTTTTTTCTAAGAGATTTTTCCTCTATGACAGTTTCAATGCCTTTAATTTTGTGTGGTTTTAATATTAACTTCTTAATGAATTATTTTATGTGACGAGAGCATCACTGGTGTTAAACTCATTCGTCACTTACCATAGGTGAGTACAGTCCTCTCGGCCCAGCCGGCCGGTTAGCCGTGCGGTCTAACGCATGGCTTTCGGGATTGGGAAGGAACGCCTGGTCCCCGCACGAATCTGCCCGGCGGACTTGTGTCGTGGTCCGGTGAGCCGGCCAGTCTGTGGATGGTTTGTAAGCGGTTTTCCATCTGCCTTGGCACAATGTCAGCGATTGCTGCGCAAACAAGTTCTCCACGTACGCGTATACCACCACTACTCTACCACGTAAACATAGGGGTTCCACTCGTCTGGCCTCAGACGTTCCCTGGGAAAGGGAACCCTTAAAGAGTGGTTCGGTGTGGGGCGGCGGAGATGTGAGGTGGACTGCGGTAGTCATCGTGGTGTTGTGGATCACTGCGGCTGCGGCGGGGACGGAACATCTCCGTCGTTTCTAGGCCCCCAGGTAACATACAATACAGTTCTCTTACGAATATGTTCAGAGTAAAAACTGGTTATGCTTCAGTTTTCTCTGTGTTACATGTTATTTATAATCAGTTTAGGTAATCGTGAATTTTCTGATGAGGACAACCATAATCACTGTCGAACCCTGATAAAAGTAAAATTTTGTTGCAACTAGCTGGCTGTTTCATACTTATCATGTTATTGTACGGTTGCGGCTTCAGACCCATGTTTGAAATTGAAAAATAACTGTGTTTAAACAGTGTTCTCAACTCTAAGGCATTTTATTTTGCTTTGGCAACGTTTTGTAGGCGCATCAATATATACATTCATAAGGCTGGATATTAAGACAGTCAACAGTATATAATTTCCTCGAAAATTTCTTTCCGTTTTTTACTGGTTCTAACTAAAATGTGCGTTAAACTAGTTCAAAAGACCCAAAGTAAATGATGACTCAACATTGCAAAACATAGCGCCCTTCTCCACACTGCACACACACGGCTGCTCCAACATTAGCTGGATACCAATAGGTTCACATCACGCACTGTGCAGACAAAAAACATTTCAAAATTAGGTCTGAACCGCACGTCGTCCTACAGCTGTCGCGTGGCTCAGTTATTAACACCACGAATCCGCTTATTTATTTTATCGCAGGATTAAAAACGCCGCTGTTCGAATCGTCATATTTTATTAAACATAAGCACTGGAAAAAAATTTAAAAACACATCGCGAAAATACAGTGGCAACAGAAGCTCTGCGTGCATGGACGGAGTGAACTACCAGTGCATGACGAGGGCTACGGACAGGCGATATAGCTGCGTGTGACAACGGCAGCTTCTGCTGTGCGTCTGGCGGTGCTACGCAGACAGCTATTTGGTTTGCAGACTGCAGCGTAACACGTGACACCGAGACATAAACTAGACTCTCATTAAATCTATATGACACTTGCACACCCAAGATGTCAGCCAGCTTCTAAGTGGGTTTTCTGCGAGTTTACTCAGTCATCTAAGGGTATGTCAGATTGGTTTTTTGTTTACATGTATGATACATTACCTACATCTGCATCTACATATGTACTCTAAAAGCCACCCCACGCTGTGTGGCACAAAGTACTTCTGTACCATAGTCACTACTCTCACCCCAGCCCCTTCTTTCCCGCTCCCCACGCCACCCTCTCTTTCTGTTCTAGACGCTTGATGCCAATTGCCTGTCTTGTAGCGTCTACCATCGCAGTTGGCTAAGACCCTGCGTGACACTTGCACACACAACTCAATCAACTGTAACGAAAAATCTGCTCTTCTTTGGATCTTATCTATTTTCTCTATCAGTTCCGTCTGATACATAAGACTGACGTGGAATATTCAAGTATTGTTCGAGCGAAAGTCTTATAAGTCGTCTCCTTTATTAATGGACTATATATTCTGATCGTTGCTGGCATCTGCCTTACCTGCGATTAGTTTTATGTGGTCTTTCCACTTCTGTCGCTTCGTATGCATGCTTTTATGTATTGATTGCTTCCAGTAATTGATTAAAATGGCTCTGAGCACTATGGGACTTAACATCTGAGGTCATCAGTCCCCTAGAATTTAGAACTACTTAAACCTAACTAACCTAAGGACATCACACACATCCATGCCCGAGGTAGGATTCGAACCTACGACCGTAGCGGTCGCGCGGTTCCAGACTGAAGCGCCTAGAACCTCTCGGCCACTACGGCCGGCTTTCAGTAATTGGTCTGTAATCATACAACAATAGATCTTACTGCCTTTCTACACCCAGTACTGTACATTTCTTTGCGTTGTGGGTCAACATATGACACTGACGGCTCAATTTCGTCTTACGCGAAGGCCCAGACACGTGAGCCTGTCCAAAAAGCTACAGTGTATTACGCTAGTTAAGCAACACTCCCCATCTGCATACGTTTTCTTAGCACTGGAACTTTCTGGGAACACTGTCTGTCGCTTTCGGAGTTCCTGTTGGTATTTAAACCGATTACTCGTCCTTTCTCATTTCGTTTCTTTGCTCTTACAGCGCTGTTTTGGTTTCCAACAATTCCACACTCCTCACATCGTGGTTGGAGACACTAAATGGGCCAGCCGAAGTGGCCGAACGGGTCTAGGAGCTACAGTGTGGAACCGCGCGACCGCTACGGTCGCAGGTTCGAATCCTGCCTCGGGCATGGATGTTTTTGATGTCCTTAGGTTAGTTAGGTTTAAATAGTTCCAAGTTCTAGGGGACTGATGACCGCAGCAGTTAAGTCCCATAGTGCTCAGAGACACTTTGAACACTGAATGGGACCAGATCACGCACATCGTAACATCTTACGTCTTTAGAGAAGACAACCCTTTTTTTGTAGTACCCCTGTCACTAAGTGGTCTCTTCCAGATCCACGGCCACTTTGATGACTGCAGCCAGGTCCTTCGGGTTTCCTTCCTTGACATAATGGGTGGAAACCCTGTAAGTAGGTTGTTTAGGTTTTCTTATTGGTAACGCCACGTAGCGCTCTGTATGAAAATCACTGGCTGTGCTGTGTGCAGTCAGTGGCTGGTTGGCATTGTTGTAATACTCGCCATTGTAGTGTTGGGCAGCTGGATGTTAACAGTGCGTAGCGTTTCGCAGCTGGAGGTGAGCCGCCAGCAGTGGTGGATGTGGGGAAGTGAGATGGCGGATTTTTGAGAATGGATAATCTGGAGGTGTGTCCATCAGAAACAGTACATTTGTAAAAATGGATGTCATGAACTGCTATATATATTATGACTATTAAGGTAAATACATTGTTTGTTCTCTATTAAAATCTTTCATTTACTAACTATGCCTATCAGTAGTTAGTGCCTTCCGTAGTCTGAATCTTTTATTTAGCTGGCAGTAGTGGCGCTCGCTGTATTGCAGTAGTTCGAGTAACGAAGATTTTTGTGAGGTAAGTGATTTGTGAAAGGTATAGGTTAATGTTAGTCAGGGCCATTCTTTTGTAGGGATTATTGAAAGTAAGACTGCGTTGCGCTAAAAAAATATTGTGTGTCAGTTTAAGCACAGTCATGTATAATTTTTCTAAGGGGACGTTTCAACCCTTTAGGAAAGCGTTCACTCCTCTATGCTTCGCTTATTGAACAATAGTTTATTCGTCTCGTCATCACCCATCAATTCTTGGGTGGTAATATTTATCTTTCTAATCGTATCGAGGAAAATTTCTACTTATTTATTTCGTACATGTGACAATCCACCCAGCTGTTCACGATAGAATTTCGTACTATTTTGTTTCTTATGGAGCAGCATGACCCCATTCTTAAGCTGCTCGAATGTAGGCGAAGTCCTCAAGAGTTGTAAGAAGGAGCATACCTGCCATATGCTGGACCTATTTCTGCAAAGATCAGAAGAATTCTTTCAAAATATGATATAAAGAGTATCTTCTGTCCACCCTCAAAAATTGGCACAATGCTAGGGAGCGTGAAGGACGACCTGGTGCTACGCAAACCAGGCATTTACAACATCCCATGCCAGTGTGGAAAGTCATACATTGGCCGAACAACCAGGACGGTGGACGTCAGGTGCAAAGAACACCAGAGGCACGCCAGACTCGGACAGGCAACCAAATCTGCCATAGCGGAGCACTGTCCAGAGCTCGGCCACTCGACGGACTACAACAACACCAAAATTGTGACACAGATGCCAAGATTTTTTGATAGTGTCATAAAGGAGGCCATCGAGATCAAGGTCGCAGACAACCTAATAAAGCGAGACAGAGGTTACCAGCTCAGCTCGGCGTGGAGTCCAGCTCTGGAACTTATCAGGGCCAACGAAAGGAACCAAGAAACTCCTCAAGGAGTAGTAACACCGCAGGAGCAGCGCCAGGCGGACACGGACCACGAACGCAACTCCCGACGCAGGACGGGCCTCTGACAGCCGCCACGACCGCAGATGATGGACGAGCCGAGCACGGACGACCGTCGAAGGACCAGGGAAGGGCCAACACCTCAGGAGCAGCCCCGGGCGGGCGCAGACCGCGAATGGAGCGCCCAACAAAGGACGGGCCTCAGAGAGCTGTCATAGATGGAGACCAAGTCGGGCGCGGACGTCCGAAGGAGCACCAGGGAAGAGACAACATCTTACAAGCAGCACCAGGCGGGCGCAGACCGCGAGCGGAGCGGCCGACGCGATACGGGCCTCAGACAGCTGCCATAACTGCAGATGGTGGATGAGGCGGGTGCGGACGTCCGTCGGAGCACCAGGGAAGGGCCAAAACCTCAGGAGTAGCAACTGGCGGGCGCGGACCGCGAACAGAACGCCCGAAACAGGACAGGCCTCAGAGAGCTGCCACAGATGGCGACCAAGTCGGGTGTGGGCGTCCGAGGGAGCTCCGGGGAAGAGACAACACATTACAAGCAGCGTCAGGCGGGCGCCGGACGGCAAAGAGAGCACCCAGGGCCATCTGGGCATAAATACTGGACAAGATCCTCCAATACGGCAGTCTCAGGTAGCACCTGAAGAAGGCAACGAGTTACGTGGCCGATATATTGTGCCAGAGCGACACAAACATCCGGCCCCGATTATTCCACATGTCCTTAAGAGTTAATTGCACATCATTGATATCTTTGCTTCCCCCTCCCCCCTCCTCTTAAGTACAACTCTATCGTTCGGAACTGTTGTTCATTTGTCCAGAGACACAGCCATCCTTCTGCTTCTAGGTCACCTGTGGATGATAACATTGTTTTCCGAAAAGGGGCTAGCCAAACTGAAGGCAGTCAAATCTACACTGTCGTGACGTAAGTCGTCGAATATCTCCAAATATCGTGCCGGACCTGCTTTTGCCCGGCGTAGAGGAGCGACGAGACGTGGCATGGACTCAAGAATTCTTTCGAAGTGCCGACAGAAATACTAAGCAATGCTTCCTCCGTAGCCGTCCATAACTGCGAAAGACTTACCAGTGCAGGATTTTGTGCACGAACTGACTTCCCGATTATGATCCGTAAATGCTCGATGGGATTCATGTCGCTCGAAGTGCCCAGACTGTTCTTCAAACCAATCCCCAACAATTGTGACCCAGTGAAATAACGCATTGCTCACCTATAAAAATTCCATCGTTGTTTCAGAACATGAAGTCCATGAATGGCTGCAAACGGTCAATAATCGGTTCAGCTAGAGCACAGGACCTAATCCTTTCTACGTAAACACAAGTCACAACATTATGGAACCACTACCAGCTTGCATAGTGCCTTCTTAACAACTTAGGTCCTTGGCTTCGCGGGGTCTGCACCACTCTCGAACCACACCGTCAGCTCTTACCAACTGAAATCGGGACTCATCTGAGCAGTCCACAATTTTCCAATCGTCTAGGGTCCAACCGATAAGGTTACGAGCCCAGGGGGCCCGCCGCAAGAGATGTCGTGCTGTTAGTGAAGTCACTCACGTCGGTCGTCTGCTGTCAAAGGTCATTAACGCTAAATTTCGCCTCACTGTCTTAAGGGATATGTTCATCATACGTCCCCCATTGATTTCTGCCGTTATTTCACGCAGTGGTACTTTTCTGTTAGCGCTGACAACTCTACACAAACGCAGTTGCTCTCGGTTGTTAAGTGAAGGCCACTGCGTTGTGCGTGGTAAGAGGTAATCCCTGAAATTTGCTTTTCTCGACAAACGCTTGACACTGTGGATCTTGGAATACTGAGTTCCATTTCCTAAATGAAATATCCCATGCGTCTACCGCAAACTATCATTTTGCATTAAAAGTATGTTAATTCCTATTGTGGAACCGTAAACACGTCAGTCACAGTCCCACATTAATCACCTGAGTGCAAATGACACCTCTGCCAATGCTCTGCACTTTTATATCTTGTGTACGCGATACTACCACGATCTGCATATGTGCATATCGCTACTCAACCAAATTTGTGTCCTCAGAGTAATGAAGGAGCCTCTAAACTGGCTACTTTCTGCCACAGCAGCTAATTGCTTATGCATCTGCATGTTGTACACATTTAATTGAGATACCTTGTTCACTAAAGGTTTTCGCCCCCAATGTGGTCTTTGCTAGTATTTTTGATCCCATAATTGTGGTGGTCAGTCATCTGAATGGTATGATAAGGCCCGCGATGAATTCCTCTCCTGTGCCAACCTCTTCATCACAGAGTAGCATTTGCAACCTACGTCCTCAATTATTGCTCTATGTAGTCCACTTTCTTTCTGCCTCTACAGTTTTTACCCTCTGTATCTCCAACTAGTCCAGTGGATGTTACTCCCTGCTGTCTTAACAGATGTGCTATCAACCTGTCCCTTCTTCTTGACGTGTTTTTAACATAATCCTTTCCTCTCCTATTCTGCGCAGATCCTCCTCATTCCTTATCTCATCACACCACCTAATTTTCAGCATTCGTCTGTAACACCACATCTCAGGTGGTTCGATTCTCTTCTGTTCCGGTTTTCCCACAGTCAATGTCTCACCACTATACAATGATGTATTCCAGAAGTATATTATCACAAATTTCTTCCTCAAGGTAAGCCCCATATTTGATACTAGAGGTGTTCTCTTGGCCAGGAATGCCGATTTCTCCTGTGCTAATCTGGTCTTGATGTCCTTGCTCCCTCCGTTATTGGCTGTTTTGCTGCCTAGGTGATAGAATTCTCTCTTGGCTCTTGTACATGTATGTTACCCGTTTCTCCCTATAGCTTATCCCTATTTTCGTTAGAATTTCGAACATCTTCCACCATTTTACATCGCTGAACGCTTTTTCCACATCGACAAATCGAAAGAAGGTGTTCTGATTTCTCTTTACTCTTGCTTCCATTATCAACCACAATGACAGAAGTGCCTCTCTGGTGCTTTTTATGTTCTTCTGAATATTATTCTTGTCAGCAATTTGTGTGCATGAGCTCTTAAGCTGATTGTGTGATAACTCTCGCACTTGTCAGCTTTTGCAGTTTTCAGACCTGTGTAGATGATATTTTTCCGAAAGTCAGATGGTATATCGCCAGACACATATATTCAACATACCATCTTTTGACGTTGTAAACGCTTTTTCCAGGTCGACAAATCGTATTAACGTGTCTTGATTTTTCTTTAGTCTCGCCTCTATTATCACCCACAACGTCAGAATTGTCTCTCTGGAGCCTTTGCCTGACAGCCATCTAACAATCCGCAATTTTCTTTTACATTCTTCTGTGTATTATTCTTGTCAGAAACTTGCATGAAGGACCTGTTAAACTGATTGTGATATAATTCTCGCACTTTTGAGCCCTTGCAGACTTCGGAATTGTGCAGGTGATATTCTTCCAAAAGTCAGATGGTATATCACCAGACTCATATATTCTACATACCAACGCGAATAGTCGTCTTGTTGCCTCTTCCCACAATAATTTTAGAAATTCTGATAGAATGTCGCCTAGTGCTTCTGCCTTATTCGATCTTAAGTCTTTCAAAGCTCTTTTAAATTCTAATACTCGATCTCCTATCTTTTCCAAATCTGCTCTCGTAAGTTCTTCTATCTCATCAGACAAATCTTACCCCTCATAGAGGTCTTCAGTTTACTCTTTCCATCCATCCGCTCTCTCCTCTGCCTTTAGCAGTGGAATTCCCGTTGCATTCTTCATGTTACCATCCTTGCTTTTAATTTCACCCAAGACTGCTTTGAGTTTTCTAAATGCTGACTCAGTCCTACCGACAATCTTTTCTTTTTCGATATCTCACATTCTACATGCAGCCATTTTGTTTTAGCTTCCCCGTATTTCCTATTTATTTCATTCCTCAGTGACATATTTCTGTATTCCAGAATTTCCATGAACATTTCTGTGCTTCCTTCTATCATCGATCAACTGAAGTATGTCTTCTGTTACCAATGGTTTCTTTACATTTATCTTCTTTGCACCTAAGTTATTCTTTCCAACTTCGGTGATTCCCCTTTTTAGAGATTCAGATGAAGAGGATTGCCTAGTAATCTATTCCTTGTTGCAGAATCTAGAGACTTAGAGAAATTCAAGCGTATCTGTTCATTCCGTAACTTCCGTATCCCACTTCCTTGTGTAATGCTTCTTCCTGACTAATCTCTTATGCTTCAACCTACTCTTCATCAGTGCTATATTGAGATCTGATTCTATGTCTGCTCCTGGGCACGCTGCTTTTGATATCACCCTATGTTCATCTGATCAGAAATCCTTGTCTTCTTTTCATTTCACTTCACTGACCTTCACTATATCTAGATTGAGCCTTTGCAATTTCCTTTTCAGATTTTCTAGCATCTCTACCACGTTCAAGCTTCTGTAATTCCACGCTCCGACTCGTAGAACATTGTCGTTTTACCTGCAGCATAATGGAAGTTCTTTATCCTTTCGTTGTTTATTCAATCTTTTTCTCATGATCACCTTCCTCTTAGCAGTCTCCTCCAGGAGATCCAAATAGGGAACTATTCCGTAATCTTTTTCCAGTGGAGAGATAATCATGACACTTTTTCAATTACAGGCCACATGTCCTTCGGATAAACATTATATGTCTTTAATGCAGAGGGTTCCATTGCTTTTTGCATCCTCATGCCGTTGATCGTCTCTGATTTGTCCGCCATTAGGGGCCGTTTCAAACCCCATAGACAAGAGAGTGCCCTGAACCTCTGTTTGCTCATCCACCCTCTATGACAAGGCCCTTGGCAGAATGAGGGTGGTCTTTTATGCTGGAAGTCTTCGGGCATAATACTGATTTCTATTCAAAATGGAAACGGTTGTGAGACTTGAATCCGACACTGAGGATGCTGCCCCTCGACGATGCGTTCTTCAAGCCGCACAATTTCCTTCCTCAGGTCATATGACTCTCCTCGTTCCCCAGTATTCCCCTAGTACATGAACAGGATAGAGAAAAAAATTAATCCCACTCATCACCTTGCATTCTTGAAGCTGCAGCCTGGAGCTAATGACATCCTCAATCCAGCCATCAATGAGCTCCATAATGTATGGCACCACATGTAGTTGCAGGGATCGCTGACCAGTAAGGGGATAGGTCATGATGCATGCAGTTCTCCACCGTGGGTGTGGCTGCAGTGGTGGTGTAGTGGGTGTCCGGTGCTTGTCCCGTGATCCATCATGAATACAGCATTGTCAAGTAATCTTATTATTAACAAACAAAGTACACAGTAATGATGGTACTGAAAGGCAGTGAATGCTCTCTGTGACGCAGACTGGTCTTGGCTGGCAGGAGCTTACTGATATCATCAAGGACCTATTGCATGGATAGTCATCTCACAAGCTTTGGCTGCAACTGGAGAAGATATGCATCCATCGGCGCAGCAATCACAGTGTTGATATAGATCCAGGGCTGGGTAGCAATTGATGAACATTGCATCCAGCCTGTAGTATGGCTCGTTTTCGCTTCTCAGCACGAAGTACACTGAGGCAGATGGTACCGACGTGCAGATCACAACAAGTATTGTAGGAGCACACAGTAGAGATACGGGTCCCAATAAGGCGATGGTGATCGGCTACAGCATGTACCCACACAGGGTGATGAACAGCTGCAGTGTGTTTGCCCAAGGCGGTGACAGGTGGACAGCTAGATGATCCAGGCAAAAACTATGGTCCATCAGGGTAGGTGGCCAACAGTAGATGGAAGTAGTACACAGGTGGCCCGCTGGTGGGAAGGCACTATTTCGGCAACATTCAGACTTATCACAGGCAGTGGCCTGGAGTTAGTGAAGGCTGCGTCTGGCAGCGCATCTTGGCTCGTGGACAGGCATGACCTTTCCCTCGTGGCAAGCAGTTGTTGATGACCCTACATGTTCGAGACGCTGTCGTGACTGTTGAGCAATCCTGGTATCATTGTCCTCGCTTTCGTGCTATGTTAGCGACTCCACGCTTTTTGCAGCTCCTCCTTTCAGAGAGGCTGGGAGGCGACTTCTGCAATACCAGCGTACTGAATATGTCTCCTTTCACCATTGCATCTAGGTGTTGAAGATTCTTGTGACACCGTCCCTGTGACGTCCAAGGGACTGTTACATAGACTTCACTTTTCACGTCATGTGTAACTGACGCATGCGCCATGAGGTTGATTAGGGGCGGGGAAGACATAATACCAGAATACTATAAGTAAATGCACGCTGACCTGCAGAGGACTGACTCTTGGCGCTGCGACTGGCTGTTGAAAAAATAAATCATTGTTTTGCACACATATTTTCGATCACACTGTTGTTGATCGGTCGCAGGAAACAGTAACAATGATAAAATATCTATGAATACTCGAGCGGAGAAAACAAAATGGAACCACCACAAAAACGTCTGCCCCCGGTAGCTGAGTGGTCAGCTCGACAGAATGTCAATCCCAAGGGTTCGGATTCGATTCCCGGCTGCGTCGGAGATTTCCTCCGCTAAGGGCTAGGTGTTGTCATAATCATCATCATTTCATCCCCATTAACGCACAAGTCGCCGAAGTGGCGTCAAATCGAAAGACTTGCCCCCGGCGAACGGTCTACCTGACGGGAGACCCTAGTCACACGACATTTATATTTATTTGTCACAAAAACTAATTGTTGGAAACGCATTTGGCAGGACGATATGCACGTTCAAAGAAAAGTTGGACTTTTCGTTATAGCTTCTTTTAGTAAGCGCTATGCACTCGTTGAGTTCCGTTGGAAAACGCTACAGTATCGGTTTCTGTTAAATTTCCGAGACGGTACCTTCCATGGATAGTCAGGCAATATGCAGCTTTCTTACACATCTTTCTTACACATCTTTCTTCCGAAGCAACCATAACGGAAAAGCCACAGATATTCGAGTTCACATGAAGTTTTAACGACCGTCGCTCCTTCCGCGAAACCGAAGGATGGCTTTTGGACTATAAATGAAGATTTAGAAGGTCTCGGGACATTTTAGACTTCTTGAAAAACTAAATCCAATGTATTGAAGAAGCATCGTAAATCTTTCTAAATGACCGAAGCCAGGCGACGGATCTTAACAGCCAGCCGGTGTGGCCGAGCGGTTCTAGGCGCTTCAGTCTGGAACCGCGCGCCTGCTACGGTCGCAGGTTCGAAGTGCTCAGAGCCATTCGGGACTCGAACCCGGGAACTCTTGTTTACATGGCAGACGCTCTATCCATCTGAGTCACCGAGGGCACAGAAGGTAGTGCGACTGCAGGGACTTATCCCTTGCACGCTCCCTGTGAGACCCACATTCCCAACTTAATGTCCACACACTACATTCGTAGTGGTGCCCCTTCCCATTACACTCGCTACTCGCGGCAGACAATCTTACCGAGTCCCGTAAGAGCTCGGGCAATATGTGTGCACCCGCACAGAAGAAGAAGGTCAATGGCCGGTTAGCCTTGACTATATGAAGATGGTATCTGTTCTTTCGGACATGTAATTACTATGCGGTTTTCTGTGACAGGGCATAATTTGCTGCTATTTGGCAAATTTACACAAATTTATTGATTTGTTTGCCTGTAATATCTACAGGTGGTATCACAATTCCTATTAAAGGTATCTAGGGGTTATATAGGAGACTTAGTAGACAAAGTTTTGATGAGGCACCCATCTCGGGAAAGGTGTCGTTCGGATATAATAAATGTTTGAAGATCGGATCACTTCCAAATCTCCCGCTTCGTGGAAGGCACACAAACTTAGAAGAAGGTGTGTCGGTATATCACATACCATTTCGACTACGTGAAATTTGGACGTTCGCAGCTAAGAGGGTTGATTGTGGTGCTCCACAGAAGCTTTGAAGAGGAGGTCCTTTATCAAGTAAAAGAAAAACCGACAACGAGAATTCGAAACACTGCCCATGCCAAGGGCCTCTGTAGAGTCACAGGTCAGAGCTCAGCATCTCCGCTGTCTGCATACAAAATAAGGTGATAAGTAAAATGAGCATTGATCCTACTTCGTACAACTGGAATTTGGTCTATACAGTCTCTTCTGCACCAAAGAGCTCAAAATATGTAAAATAAAATGCCTCTTCAGATATACACTCCTGGAAATGGAAAAAAGAACACATTGACACCGGTGTGTCAGACCCACCATACTTGCTCCGGACACTGCGAGAGGGCTGTACAAGCAATGATCACAAGCACGGCACAGCGGACACACCAGGAACCGCGGTGTTGGCCGTCGAATGGCGCTAGCTGCGCAGCATTTGTGCACCGCCGCCGTCAGTGTCAGCCAGTTTACCGTGGCATACGGAGCTCCATCGCAGTTTTTAACACTGGTAGCATGCCGCGACAGCGTGGACGTGAACCGTATGTGCAGTTGACGGACTTTGAGCGAGGGCGTATAGTGGGCATGCGGGAGGCCGGGTGGACGTACCGGCGAATTGCTCAACACGTGGGGCGTGAGGTCTCCACAGTACATCGATGTTGTCGCCAGTGGTCGGCGGAAGGTGCACGTGCCCGTCGACCTGGGACCGGACCGCAGCGACGCACGGATGCACGCCAAGACCGTAGGATCCTATGCAGTGCCGTAGGGGACCGCACCGCCACTTCCCAGCAAATTAGGGACACTGTTGCTCCTGGGGTATCGGCGAGGACCATTCGCAACCGTCTCCACGAAGCTGGGCTACGGTCCCGCACACCGTTGGGCCGTCTTCCGCTCACGCCCCAACATCGTGCAGCCCGCCTCCAGTGGTGTCACGACAGGCGTGAATGGAGAGACGAATGGAGACGTGTCGTCTTCAGCGATGAGAGTCGCTTCTGCCTTGGTGCCAATGATGGTCGTATGCGTGTTTGGCGCCGTGCAGGTGAGCGCCACAATCAGGACTACATACGACCGAGGCACACAGGGCCAACACCCGGCATCATGGTGTGGGGAGCGATCTCCTACACTGGCCGTACACCACTGGTGATCGTCGAGGGGACACTGAATAGTGCACGGTACATCCAAACCGTCATCGAACCCATCGTTCTACCATTCCTAGACCGGCAAGGGAACTTGCTGTTCCAACAGGACAATGCACGTCCGCATGTATCCCGTGCCACCCAACGTGCTCTAGAAGGTGTAAGTCAACTACCCTGGCCAGCAAGATCTCCGGATCTGTCCCCCATTGAGCATGTTTGGGACTGGATGAAGCGTCGTCTCACGCGGTCTGCACGTGCAACGCGAACGCTGGTCCAACTGAGGCGCCAGGTGGAAATGGCATGGCAAGCCGTTCCACAGGACTACATCCAGCATCTCTACGATCGTCTCCATGGGAGAATAGCAGCCTGCATTGCTGCGAAAGGTGGATATACACTGTACTAGTGCCGACATTGTGCATGCTCTGTTGCCTGTGTCTATGTGCCTGTGGTTCTGTCAGTGTGATCATGTGATGTATCTGACCCCAGGAATGTGTCAATAAAGTTTCCCTTCCTGGGACAATGAATTCAAGGTGTTCTTATTTCAATTTCCAAGAGTGTAGCTACGATTACAAACCAAACATACTTCGTATAAACATTGAGCCTTTCGTTTAAATTGGACTGGTGATTTTACAACATTATTCACATCTTCCTCAGTCCTAATGTAGTATATACATTCTACATTTTTTCCTACCTCTGGTAATAAACTAAACTCTCTATGCCTGACTGTAGCATATACTTTACACAACATGGTTTCTGCGCTTGATTTGTTTTCTTTTCTGCATGTTGCCAGTATGTGGCAGTACCTGTATAAAGGAAGTTGTTCGATAAATAAAGATAACTCATGTTTGTGTTTAGTGATTTTAAACTAGAATGCGTTTAGATTTTTGCTATAATTTGCTAGTATACTCTACACTACATAATAAGTGATTGTGTATATCGTCACAAGAACACAGCGACTACTGTTTCATGTTCCAGTGGCCTTTTTTCATAATTTTTAGGTGTTTAATATTGTGTTTCCTGAGTAGTGCAGATATTTAGTTATTTTCTGAGATAAATAATATTGACTTCGAACATTCTTAAATTAAGGTAAGGCGCCTAATTTTATAGATTTACTATTTTAGTCTTATTTTATCCCAGAACAATGCATTGATCATCAGTACAAGCTTTTCATTCATAAAATGTACGTTTAGGACAGAGGAGTGAAGGGGTGAATGAATGTAAACGGTATTCGATACAGCACGGGACCTTTATAAACGAGGATTTGCTAGCATTTGCTGTTCTGTTAATCAAATGCTAGCTGTTAAAGGAAAAAGATATTACGTCATAACATTTTTTTTCTAATGTGGGGTCGCTCCATCCGTGCTTTCATGCATGTACTGCACACATGCAAGACAAACAGCTGTCTGGATCTAGAGAGCAGTTAAAGGAAACAAAGTAACAAAAAAGCGCCACCATTCTTTTCTCTGTAACTGTAACAGCATTCATTTAAAAGTGTCTTGTGGAAACAGGCCGTCAAATCACGGTCGTCAAGTTAGAATTAATTTGTTTTATTTTAAATCCAGTCATAGACAATAAATTTTTATCAATCAGGTTATTACTTCTGGTGAACGATGACTATCTTCAGACCTGAGTAAACGCAATATATTACACAAATCGTGTCACTGGGTATTTTGATAGTACTGTCACACGGGCCTCGACTGTACCAAAATTCACAATGACATGAATATTGCACAGGCCTGAATATGGCCATCATTGACAGAAATTAATTTCTGGTTCCTCGATCGGTGGGGTACTTTACTGAATCGCAACTAGTGTTAGAATTTTATATTTATAATAATATCATCTTTTGGATACCTCAGAAATCGTAAATTAAAATGAGGTACGCCATTTAACACGGTGCTGAGATAGGTGATTCTTCATTAGATACTTAGAATCTAATGGCCACTGATATTAGAGTGTGCGATGTATGACTTAATTGTTTCACTTCCTCTGATGGGTTTTTATATTGCTCCACTGTCTGAGACAGTCTCTCCATAGTGATATTATCAAGTAATTACAAACATATAAAGTATACAGCTGTAAAAAATATGGAAAACCTAAGGGTTGAGGGACCATTACTTCGGGGTGTTAATATTTCATCTTCCACTGCCATATTACCGAGTGTAGAAATTGTAAGTAAATTTTAAGTTGTGTGATCTGATCAGGACGCAAGTCTTTACAGTTCGGATCCGAGAGAAAAACATGAAGCGAAATTCGGGCACCCAACTTTCTGTCGGCTGTGGATATTTCCAATTTTTCATATGAACATTTGTTCTAGTGCCTTCTAGCTGCTGTACGATCAATCGTGGATAACTATAATCTGTTATTGGTTGGAACAGAAAGCTTCACAGTTTATTACTCTAAATGCCTCGACATAAATTTTCTATAAATAAGAGATTTGTATGTTTGTTGGTTCGTCTTACAAAGTTTTTAATTGAGGATGTTGAAACTTTTCCTCTAGACATGGAATTTGTTACTTTTCCACTTTATGTATCCAGATTTAGTAAAAACGCGAACAGACGAAAACTTCAAGTCCCATTTGCGTACACCAGTGAAAAGTCTCTAATCAGTACCATTAGTTGGATAAGTTGATGTAAGCTTTCAAAGCGATATCAGATTAAATAGCGTGTATTTCTTAAAAGGAAAATCAAATGCTAGGCTTATTTAAGCTTGTCAATTCTAGGTTGGATGCAGATGGAGAGAGTGAAGGGTGGACTGTAGCTTCCCCACGAAAGAAAGCAAAAGAGACTGGAGAACTCCATGGACACTGGCCCTGTCTGACTGACTGAGAAGCTCGGAGAATGAGACGCGCAACAGTTCTCTGTTTCGTGGTCATGAAAGTGCTGCGCGGAAGATCTATAAACTATTACACCAAACTGTGGATTCGTGATGATTACAAGAATTAATCTGGCTAGTACACTCGGAAAAAACCCTAGAGTCTGGAGCTCGGAAATTGCTGATGAGCAAGTAATATCCACAGCACCATTCTGCTCTGCTCTTGGTAACGTCTACCGAACATCACTTTCATGTTTTAAGCTACCGAGTTTCCTTCTGATTTTTAAATAAGATTTTGTTCCTTGCAACTCCTTGAAATAGGATCTACTGCGGACAGAAGAATGACAGTTTTATGAAGAAGATTACAAACCGCACTCATTAATTTTGTAATCTCATTAATAGCAACCGGCGTGTAAATTTCGGAAACAATGCCCCGGGAAGAAGTGGGGCAGGCGGAAGCTGCAGGCAGAGCAGGCGGTAAAAGTTCTGGAATTTCGTGACTTCATCCGCGCTTAGTCTTACCTTGTAGTGAAGCGCCTCGGAAGTTCCGCACTCGACCTCAAAACGCAAAGTTCTGGTTTCTCCTTCACCTGTTAAAGCGGGACTGAAACTGATAGCTGCAATCATCGGAAATTACGAATACGCCCTAAAACCTTGTTACCTGGAAAAGCTATATGTGCGACTAACTTCTTTATTTTTTCACCTGAGCGGATATGAGATAGTTCTTTGACGAATGTCGTACTTTTCTTGAATTTTTTTAGTGAAGTCAACAAAAAACCTTTGGAAATATTAGAAAAAGCCTGACACTTAGTGACGGAAAAAGATGTATATAATGCAGTTGAATGCGTAGTTTATTAACCAATTCCCATTAACCATTAATGTACAGTCACCTTCAAATGTTCACTATCGAATATTTTACCTAAGTTGCACATTTACTTCAAACGCAAGAAAAGTAAAAAGAGAAAAAAATTTCCCTTAAAGAATATAATGCAATATATGCTTCACTTACGGCAGATACATACAGAATGCTTCATAATTTCTACACCCTCTTCACGATATGCAGATGTAGAGATCTTAGCTGGAGAAAGGAATGTGCAGACCAAATTCCAGTTGTACGAAGTAGGATCAAAGCTCATTTTACTCATGTCATTACTCTGTTGAACCAATCATTAATGTGAAAGAGCGATTCACAACATAATGTTATCAAAAGATTGTTGATACAGCGTTAAACTCACTACAAAAAGGCTTTGAAACTAGACAGAAATACAGTGTTATATTTAATTTGATTTTAATTCTGCAAACAATCTGAAGAGGGATTATAAAATCGTATTGAAATGTAGATGGTCCTTTCGTGTAGTTGCAAAAGAGAGTTAAGTTTTCGAAAAAAAAGCAGAAGTTCTTGGCCTCTTCCAGCGGAAATCTTACCGAGTTTTGAGGGATGGCATTACAGAAGACATTAACTTACAGAAGAAAACCAAACTGATGTCATTGTTTTCTAATCCACATATTTCCCTAAACACTCTTATGGCAGTATCAGTGTGCCATCAGTGCAATGAAAGAAGTGTTTCCAGTTTTTGAGTGATAATGAACCGCTTTGGACCATCAATAACTGAAGTGAGGTTAAATGATTTAGTGCTGTTGCTTGTAGACAGGAAAGTTGGTTGGTTGGTTTATAAGGGGGGGGGGGGGGAGAAGGGACCAAACTCCGAGGTCATCGGGCCGGCCGCGGTGGTCTAGCGGTTCTAGGCGCGCAGTCCGGAACCGCGCGACTGCTACGGTCGCAGGTTCGAATCCTGCCTCGGGCATGGCTGTGTGTGATGTCCTTAGCTTGGCTAGGTTTAAGTAGTTCTAAGTTCTAGGGGACTGATGACCACAGTAGTTAAGTCCCTTAGTGCTCAGAGCCATTTGAACCATTTTTGAGGTCATCGGTCCCTTGTTCCCAGTAGAACAATTACCAAAGGCAAAAAAGGAAACAAAGAAGATGTACGGAACAACAACAGGAGAAAGGAAGAACCAGAAGAACGACAGAAGAACAACAAACGCTACAATGGACAAAACAGGACAAGGAAACCACAGAGAGGCATACGAAACAGGGAGAAGGGACTTAAAAACAAGAAAAGCAGATTACCATGGCTGGCTGACCATGAGAATAAAAAAGGAGAAGCCAGCCACTCGGCAGCACATTAAAACCTCCACCCTAAAAGCACTTGGGTTGAGGACACAGAGGGACAAAGGACATGAGCTAAAACTCAAATCAAAACCATCCTCAGGAATGAAACGTAAAACTAAAGCTGCTGTTGAGGCATTGTCGCCCAGCACCGAACTTAGGGTCCTGGGAAAAAAAGTCCGCCGCAGAGCGGGTAAAAGTGGGCAGTCCAGCAAGAGGTGGACGACTGTCATTTGGGAGCCACAGCGACACTAAGGTGGGTCCTCGCGACGGAGGAGGTAACCACGTGTGAGCCACGTATGGCCAATGTGGATCCGACAAAGGACAACTGATTCCCTGCGAGAAGCCCACAGGGACTCTCCCAGAGCGGAAAAACCTTGCAGCATAAGACAAAACGCAGGTCAGTTTCAGAGATGCTCATCTCCAGGAGCGGTTTCCACGTAACCTGTTTGGCCAGCCCGTCTGCAAGTTCATTGCCTAAGATTCCGATGTGTCCTGGGGTCCACACAAACACCACTGAACGACTGGACCGTTCCAGTGTAGAGATGGACTCCTGGATGTTCGCTACCAGAGGATGGCAAGAGTAACAGTGGTCAATAGCCCATAAGCTGCTCAGGGAGTCAGAACAGAGAAGAAACGACTCACCAGAACAGAAACGGATGTACTGAAGTACACGAGATACGGCCACAAGCTCTGCAGCGAATACACTGAAGCGAGCGGGCGAGGAATACTGTTCAATATAGCCTCTGTGGGCACAGGCGAAAGCAACATTACCATCAGCCATCGAACCCCGGAATACGTCAAGAATCGAGAGGAAGTGACAGTGGAGAGTGCCAGAGTTAATGCTTAGGGCCATGCGAAAGGTCCAGATGAAGCTTCGGCCGAGGTGTACACCATGGAGGTGTACGTGAATGGACCTCAAGTAGAGGTGGTAAAGGGAAGGACTCCAGTTCGGAGAGAAGGGATCGCACGCGAACCGCAATCGTGAGCCCTGACCTGGGCCGCCGATGCGGGAGAAGAACTGCCACGGGTGGGAAAAGGCGCCGGTAATTCGGATGCTCAGGAGAACTACGAATGTGTGCAACATAACTGACGAGCAGTTGTGCATGTCGGATCCGCATCGGAGGGACTCCGGGCTCCACCAGGACACTGGTCACTGGACTCCTTCTAAAAGCTCCCGTCGCTAGACGAACGCCACAGTGGTGCACTGGGTCGAGTAAATGCAAGGCTGAGGGCGCCGCCGAACTGTAAACCAGACTCCCATAGTCAAGGCGTGATTGAACAAGAGCTATCTGCACCCCAGTTGGTGTTGATCAGGTAGCGGAGAACACTGAGGTGCTGCCAGCAATCCCACTTAAGCTGACGAAGGAGAGGTATCCAAGTCAATCGGGCGTCGAAAACCAGTCCTAAGAATCGATACATCTCCACTACAGTGAGTGGATCGTCATCAAGATTTTAGTTTCTGGAAGAACGGTACGGTGCTGACGAAAGTGCATGACACACGACTTTACAGCTGAAAACTTGAAGCCGTGGGCTAGAGCTCATGACTGTGCATTGTGAATGGCTCCCTGTACACGCCACTCGGCAACTCCAGTACTGAAGGAGCAATACGAAATGCTGAATTCATACACGTACAGAGAAGGAGAGACCGACGGTCCTACAGCTGCTGATAGGCCGTTAATGGCCACTAAAAATAGAGATTCACTCATTAATGCTTAGGGCCATGCGAAAGGTCCAGATGAAGCTTCGGCCGAGGTGTACACCATGGAGGTGTACGTGAATGGACCTCAAGTAGAGGTGGTAAAGGGAAGGACTCCAGTTCGGAGAGAAGGGATCGCACGCGAACCGCAATCGTGAGCCCTGACCTGGGCCGCCGATGCGGGAGAAGAACCTGCAGTACGCCATTCTCCTGAATATGGGTGGGGCGGAACTATGGGAGACACCACCTTGGACACGGAAAGTACGGAGCGACAGGAAGTTTTGGATAAAAATCGGGAGCAGGCCCTGGAGACCAGACTCATACAATGTGGCAAGGACATGATGTCGCCAGGTCGTGTCATCTGCTTTACATAAGTCAAAGAAGACGGCAATCAGGTGTTGGCGTCTCGGAAAGGCTGTTCGGATGGTAGACGTGAGGGACACAAGAGTGTCAGTGGTAGAGCGACCCTGGTGGAAGCCGCCCTGACATGGAGCCAGTAGGCCACGTGACTCAGAACCCAACCCAACCGCCAACACACAGTACATTCCAGCAGCTTACAAAAACGATGGTGAGGCTGATGAGCCTATAGCTATCAAGTGGATTTTTACCAGGTTTTAGCACCAGAATGATGGTGCTCTCCCGCCATTGTGATGGAAAGACACCAACGCACCCGATCCGGTTTTAGATGACGAAAAGATATCGCTTGTAGTCAGACGATAGATGTTTAATCATGTGACTGTGGATCTGATCTGGCCCAGGAGCTGTGCCAGGGCAATGTGCAAGGGCGCTGAGGAGCTCCCAACATCCCACTCTTTAGATGGGGCATTATAGGGTTCACTGTGGAGTGTAGTAAAAGAGAGGACTTTCCTTTCCATCCGCTGTTTGAGGGAGTGAAAGGCTGGGTGGTAGTTCTCTGACACAGGGACTCGACCATAATGCTCAGCAAAGTTCTCGGCAATCGCATTTGCTTCGGTAGAGAGGACGCCATTGACATTAACACAAGTGACACCTGTTGGGATTTGATACCCAAGAAGACGTCTGATCTTCGTCCAGACATGTGAAGGTGATGTATGGCACCCAATGGCACATACCTCTTCCAACACTCCTGTTTCTGTCACGGGCCAGGATGGCAGAGCGGTTCTAGGCGCTACAGTCTGGACCCCGCGACCGCTATGGTCGCAGGTTGGAATCCTGCCTCGGGCATGGATGTGTGTGATGTCCTTAGGTTAGTTAGGTTTAAGTAGTTCTAAGTTCTAGGGGACTGATGAACTCAGAAGTTAAGTCCCATAGTGCTCAGAGCCATTTGAACCATTTTTGTTTCTGTCGTTTTATTAGCAGACGAACGTGGACACGGAGCCTCTTAAAGGCTGTTAGGTGCTCTAGTAAATGGTGCCACTTATGTCGTATAGAGTTTGCCGATGCTCTTTAATGGCCTCAGCGACTTCCGTCGACCACCTAGGGACTGTCTTTCGCCGGCTGCACCCTAGAGAACGTGTGATCGCGTTTTCCGCTGCAGAAATTATCGTTGTAGTGACCTGCTCAATCACAACATCGATAGCACACATGAGAGAGACTCAATGGTGACAGCAGAGGTGAAGGCTACCCAGTCTGCCTTGTTTAAAGCCCATCTAAGTAGGCGTCCATGGACATGATGCCGGGGGAGTGACAGGAAGTTGGGGAAATGGTCACTACCACACAGGTCGTCATGTGCTCTCCAGTGGATAAACGGGACAAGTCCTGGGCTGCAAATTGATAAAGCAATGGCTGAGTAACTACCATGAGCCACACTGAAATATGTGGCTGTCCCAGTATTTAAGAGGCAGAGGTTGAGTTGGGACAGTAAGTTTTAGACATCTCTGCCACAGCCAGTAAGCGTGGTGCTATCCCACAAGGGGGTTAAGGGTGTTAACATCTCCCAAAAATAGGAAAGGTTTAGGGAGTTGATCAATCAGTGCAGTCAATACGTTCAGGGGTACCGCACCATCTGGAGGGAGATATATGTTGCAGACCCTTATTTCCTGTGTCGTCTGTATCCTGACAGCCACAGCTTCAAGAGGGGTTTGAAGGGGCACAGGTTCACTATATACCGACTTCAGGACATAAACGCAAACTTCACCTGACACTCTATTATATTCGCTATGTTTCTTGTAATATCCACTGCAGCCATGAAGGGCAGGGATCCGCATTGCAGAGAACCAGGTTTTCCTGGAGGGCAATGTAGAAAGCAGGTGTAAAGCTTAACAGTTGTTGTAGCTCAGCCAGGTGGTGCAAAAAACCGCCGAAATTCCACTGGGGGATGTAGTGATTGTGAGACTGGGAAGGCATGAAACACTCAATGAGGCAGTATACGCCTCAGGGTCACCTGCTGCTACCGACTTATTTCCTGAACAGGCTATATCCATTGTGTCTGAGGGTCTGGTGAGATCTAGGTCCTCGGTGGATGCCAGAATCTTCACCTCATCCTCAGATGCAGAGCTTGTAGGCAGTGGTGGTGTGGGTGCCACTGAAATTCCCTTGGTCTTGGGCATCTTCTTCCTGGATATCTGTTGCTGATCCTTGGGTTTCTCTGCCTGTGAGGGTTTCACTGATTCAGTCTCCAGAACTGAGGATGATCATGAAGCCCTACGACCAGCTGCTTTTTGGCACTTCAGCCACAGGTGAGTATCACCTTTCCCACTAGCAGAAACCTGGGATGGGAGTGACCCAAAGGACCCCTTCCTAGCGAGTGGAGCCAAAGAAGACTTATGCTTCTCCAACTGAGAAGTGGAGACTGCTGTCCCCTATGGTTGGGGTGACCATGCTCCCAAGTTAGGTTGTATGGGAGCAACAGGGAGGGAAGTGCCCCCCACCATCAAGGGGGGCAAGTGTATTCTTCTGGCTCTGAGAGCCGACTGGAACTCGCAGAACTGATGGGGCTACAACTGTTCTCGTAGCATCGGCATAAGAGGAGGTCATAGCCACAGGATGTAGGCTTTCAAATTTCCTCTTGGCCTCAGTATAGGTCAGTCGGTCCAGGGTCTTGTATTCCATGATTTCCCTTTCTCGTTGAAAAATCGTGCAGTCTGGTGAATAAGGGGAATGATGCTCTCCAAAGTTGACACAGATGGGAGGTGGGGCACATGGACGTCCACAATCTCAAAATGTGATGCTGCAATTACAGCAGGAAGACATATGGCTGAACATCCAGCACTTAAGGCACCGCATTGGGGGAGGGATATATGGCTTGACATCACATCGGTAGACCATAACCTTGACCTTCTCGACTGATGTGTCACCCTCGAAGGCCAAGATGAAGACACCGGTGGCAACCTGATTATCCCCTGGACCTCGATGGACGCACCGGATGCAATTAACTCTTCATCGCTCTAAGTTGGCACGTAGCTCGTCGTCAGACTGCAAAAGAAGGTCCCTGTGGAATATAATACTCTGGGTCATATTTAAGGTCTTATGAGGCGTGATGGTAACGGAAACATCCCCCAGCTTGTTACAATCGAGTAATGCCAATGACTGGGCATAGGATGCCGTTTCCATCTAGACTGACCCTGACTGTATTTTGGACAATCCCTCCACCTCCCCAAACTTGTCCTCTAAATGCTCTACAAAAAACTGAGGCTTCATCGAGACAAAGGAGTCCCCATCAGCTGTTGTACATACGAGGTACTGGGGTGAAAAAGGTTCCCTGTCATCCTTAGACTGGCGTTTCTCCTAGGGCGTGGCCAAGGAGGGAACGATTTAGGATCATAGTTCCTTGCATTGTACTGAGACTTGGCTTGCTTAGAGACTGCGGGCGTTTGATCACCAGCAAGTGATGACGTGGTACGCTTCATCGCGCGTCATCTGCCCTCATGCCACCCACTCCAACCAGAGGCCCCTCCCCCCTGGGTGCCACCCAGCTGTACCCTAGGCCACCTGGCAGCAAGGCCATTGCCGGGTGTCCTGATGCCCCAGGGTGAAGGGAATCTACTCCTTGGCATACATGGGGAATTAACGACGCAGCATCAGCAGAGCGATCACTGTGTAGTCAGGGGTCTCCAACCAACAGGGTACATGGCGGCTCCACCACAACAGACTGGCTACTGTGCTGGATATAAGGTGCAAAGAATTCCATGGCCATCGTCGGCGCAGAAAACGACACTGCATAGTGTGTGAAGGAAAACACACCCGGGAAGTTGACCTCACTCAAGAGATGGAGGATGAACGGGACTGTAATGCCACGACGAGAAAGTGGGCTAGAGATCTCAATGCACAATGGACACGATGCAACCTGAAAGACGCCCTTCCCCAATTGGCTCGCTCTTCGGAAAAATTTTGAATAGTGGAGGTCAAACCCTACAGGGGACCGTCACATAAGGGCCGAAAGGTGTGAGACACCTTTTAGTCGCCTCTTACGACTGGCAGGAATTTCTCGGGCCTATTCTAACCACTGGGCCCGCAGGGGGGTGTAGAGAGG
This sequence comes from Schistocerca cancellata, assembly GCF_023864275.1. NCBI lineage: Eukaryota > Metazoa > Arthropoda > Insecta > Orthoptera > Acrididae > Schistocerca > Schistocerca cancellata. Next base: position 575,953,018 of record NC_064626.1, read on the forward strand.
AAATTACCATATGACGATACCAATCAGAAGCTCTCGACAACAATCACAAGTGTGTCATCAGTATTGCTCGCTGCTTGAAAGGCATTGTCTTTAAAATGAGTTGTAATGTAAACGGTGAGTGTTTTATAAATATATTCCTAATGAAAAAGTAGGGCTTTGAGGGAGAAGAAAATTATACTTTTATCGATAGCGAAGAGAAAGCACGGGGACCCAAAATCGATGATCGTTTAAAATCCACAAGATAAAAACTTGCTACAGGCCTCCCCGTGCAGTATGCTCATCATCTACATAAATCGATATGGCTCCTGCAAATTTTCCGATGTCGTCTTCCTCCCTTGCAGTAGGTCTTACGGATCATTTCTCATCTCTGACCGTTAGAACCTACCAAACAACTGCATTAACCACCTGTTCGATTGGCTGCTAATGCTGCCGACCTCCACCATTAGTTATGATTACATCTTGAGTTCTGTTGTATTCTTTCCTGTTCTGTTAATTTGTTCTTCCGTCTCTCTAGTATTTCCCTACATGAAATCTACCTTTCCTCTCATATCCGTTTACAGTCTATTTAATGGTTTTACATTAACAGTCGACTTCTCAGTCCTGTAAGTCATATACAGCACTAATACACACTTATTGTGAACTGTGTTCACAGACACACTAGTAACTAAGTTGTAAGCTCCACTTCTAAGACTTACCAATCTTGTAGCTTTTAAATCAATCAGCCCCACTATCTTACGGCAACAATATACACCAAGAAACACAAAGTCACGTCTATAAATTGTTATGCCCCCAGAGAGTGATGATATCAAAATATATATATTTTACGAGGAACTAGAGACAATCTTGGACAATGTACCAAGTGAAGACGGCAAAATCATATTGGGAGATCTAAATGCCAAAGTGGGGAAAGGAGTAACCTTCAAGGCAACCGTTGGAGAGCACAGTTTACATGATGTGAGCAACGATAATGGCATTAGGTTGGTTAATTTCGCCTCTACGAAAGGGTTATTCAAAGCAGCATTGACTTTGGCAGGAAACAAATGTGTAAAGGAACTTCTATATCTCTGGATCGGAAGACAGTGAACTAAATTGAGAATTTGTTGATACAGATAAGAATAAAAAAGTGGATATAAAATGTAAAGATGGTAAGAGGAGCTGAGTTTGGATTGGACCACTTCCTTGTCAGTGTATCGATGAAGACAATCTTGGAAACCCAGAAAGAGCAAAAGGATGTGAAAAAAATCACCCAAAGTGAACAAGAAAGTCTCAACAAATATAAATGGCACTTTCGAGATCAAACTGACCAACCGTTTTGAAATGTTAAATAGTGAAGTACACAAAGACCGAGTCTGATTAAAATCATGACAGTATTTCACATACCACAGAAACTAGTGAGACTTGAAGGGATGTGCTTAAACGACACAGAAGCTGGGGTTAAGGTAGGCAATAAAATGCCAAAAAGTTTCCAAGTGGATACGGGATTAAGATAAGGACATGGATTACCACCTGCCCTTTTCAATGTGGTTCTCGAAAAAGTATAGGATTTTAATTAAGAGAACTGTCACGGTGTTCAAATCAGCAATGAAAATATTACCATCTGGTCTATGCGAATGACATTGGCCTAATTGTATGCACGCAGGAAGAAGCGAAAAGAAGTACTCAGACTCTGAGTCCGTGGCATAGAGGATCGGGCTGCAAGCTGGAACTGGAAAGACTGAGTACATGACCTTAGGAAGAGAGCTCCATAACTCCCAAGATCTAACGGAGAACTTTATGAGGTATAAACATGTGAAAGAATTCAAACACCTTGGATCCCGTTTTACTAAAGAAACACCAACTGAAGCAGAGATTGAGACAAGACTAGATACGTGAAAGAGATGCTATTAGTTGCTAAAGCCGGTATTAGAAAGCAGAAACAAATCACAACAAGTAAAACTAAGACTATACAAAACACTAATAATGCCAGCAGTACTATATGGTTGTCAGACTAGGAGCACATGAAAAAAAAAGACCGACAGCTTACAGGAAAACGTCCTCAGGAAAGTATATTGGCTAGCCTGGGACCCAGATACTGGAAAATGGGGAAGATGCCACAGTACAGAACTCGAAGAACTGTACAAGGGACTAACATCGTTGAAGTGAAGCAAACTAAAAGATTCCAGTAGGCTGGACACGTAGTGAAAATGGAAGAAACGTCCCTCTATAACTGTTACTTCGCTCCTGGGTCTGATCGCGTGAAGTAAAGTATTTAGTTTACTAAAAGCGTCCCAATCTTTGTTTTTTAATTGTCCATCTAGTCGTTTTCAGCTGTCCTAAACATCACGTGTAGGATGTATGAGACAGGCGACATACCTCAGACTTCAAGAAGAACACAATATCTCCAATTCCCAAAAAAAGCAAATGCTGGCAGTTGTAAATATTACCGAACTATCAACTTAGTAGGTAATGGTTGCAAAATACTAACACGAATTCTTATCAGAAGAATGGAAAACCTGGTAGAAGCCGACATTAGGGAAGATCAGTTTGGATTTTGAAGAAAAAGGCAATACTGACCCTACCACTTCTCTTAGAAGATAGGTTAACGAAAGGAAAACCTATGTTTGTAGCATATATAGACTTAGAGAAAGCATTGACAATGTTGGATATAATACTCTTTTTGAAATTCTGTATGTAGAAAGGAAGTGAAAAGCTATTTACAGCAAGAGTCGAGTGGCATCTAAGGGAAGCAGTGGTTGGGAAGGGAGTGAGACGAGGTTGTAGCCTACCACCAATTTTATTCAATTATTGAGCAAGCAGCAAAAGAAACTAAAGAAAAATTTGGAGTAGAAAGTGAAGTCCAGAAAGAAGAAATAAAAATTTTTAGGTTTACCGACTGCATTTTTATTTTGTCAGAGGCAACAAAGGACTTGGAACAGCAGTTGAACGGAATGGATAGTGCCTTGAAAGGAGGATATAAGATTAAAATGAAAAAGTAAAACAAAGATAACGGAATATAGTCTACTTAAATCAAGGAATTAAATTAAGAAACGAGACACTTAAAGTAGTAGATGAATTTTTCTGTTTCTTCTTCTTCAGTAGCTCTATAGCCCTTGGTGAGCCTTGGATTCTTCAACAATATTCCTCCACACTTCTCGGTTATTTGCTGCTCTTTTCCACCCCCGGACTCCTAATGAAAAAGAAGTCCCATGCTTCTTTACAGAGCGTAGGGGAACGATGCGGGAGACCCGCACCGCCTTACTAGGCAAGGTCCTAGTGGAGGTGGTTTGCCGTTGCCTTCCTCCGACCGTAATGGGGATGAATGATGATGATGATGAAGACGACACAACAACACCCAGTCATCTCGAGGCAGGAAAAATCCCTGACCCCCGCCGGGAATCGAACCCGGGACCCCGTGTTCGCAAGCGAGAACGTTACCGCGAGACCACGAGGGCGGACCCCCGGACTCCTATATTGCTGATATCCATTAATACCTCATCGATCCATCTTCTTCTAGGCCTCCCTTTTCTCCTAAATGAATGGATCATACCTTTCATCATTTTCTTTGGAATTCTATCCTCTGCCATTCTCCCCACGTGTCCTAGCCATCGTATTCGCTGTGATTTCACAAATTTTACTATGTCCCTGCCTTGTATTAACTCTTGTAATTCGGCATTGTAGCGTATTCTCCAGCCTTCTTCCTCCCTTATTGGCCCCATAGATTTTGCGTAGTATTTTCCGCTCAATGCTTCTTAGAGCATTTTTATCGTGTTCTGTCAACGTCCATACCTCTGAGCCGTATGTGATAACTGGGCGGACTAGGGAATTATATATTAGCAATTTAGTTTTTCTTGAAACAAGGCTACTTTTGAAAAGCTGCATATTTGTAAAGTAAGATCTGTTACCTGCTTGTATTCTTTTCCTTATAGCCTTTCCAATACTGTTATCATTTGTTATTAGGGCTCCCAAGTAGTTAAAAGAGGACACTCCATTGAAGCATTTCCCATTGATGTTTAGGTTTTTAGGGGTTCTTCTGGCCTCAGATTGTAACATTACCATATATTTTGTTTTGTTTTCATTTACTATGAGGCCAATTTTTAAGGCTTCTGTTTCCATTGCCCGGTATGTTTCTAGGAGTGTATTGGTATTTTTGCCTACTATAGCAATGTCATCAGCGTATGGACATATCTGGCTAGTTTTCATAAATATGGTGCCTCTTTTGTCGATTTTATTTTCTGCACTATGCAGGGCTATGTTGAATAGGGCAGTGGCGAGACTATCCCCTTGCTTCACACCTTTGTTAAAGTCAAAGCTTTCACTTGTTCTGCTAAGGACCTTTACTTTTGCTCTTGTCTCTGTCATTGTCATTCTGATTAGTCTTATTAATTTAGCACATATACCAACTTATTTCAGTACTCTGTATAGTTCTTGCCGATTTATGCTGTCAAAGGCTTGTTTGAAATCGATGAATAAGAAATGCAGATCTATATCATATTCATAGAACTTTTCCATCATTTGCCTTATCACAAATATTTGATCAGTTGTGCCTCTGCCCGGTCGAAAGCCACACTGATATTCCCCTAGTATGCCTTCTGCACACTTCCGTATCCTTTCGTTTAATATACTTGTGAAGATCTTACAAGCTGTACTTAAGCGTGTTACACCTCTATAGTTTTCACATGCTGTTCTGTCCCCTTTCTTAAAATTGGGACTATTATTCCAATTTTCCAATTAGCTGGCATAGTTTCTGTTTCCCATATATCTGATATTAATGTGTGCAGTTCCTTTATTACAGCCTCACCACCAGTTTTTATTAATTCAGCAATTATGCTGTCTTCCCCAGGGGCTCGATTGTTTTTTGACTTGTGCACGGCCTGGGAGACCTCTTGTAGTGTTGATTTTCTTGCCTCATTGGTTTCATTGTCTACTTCCAGCTCCACTCTTCCCTCCTGTGCAGCTGTCTCTTCATCTTCTAGGCTGGTGCTTAGTGTATCTTTGAAATACTCTGTCCATCTTCTCACTATCTGTTCTTCCTCCCTTATCATTTTCCCATCTTTACTGGAACAGGCCATTGTTTTTCGTTGGAATCTATTCTTCATTTTGCCTATGGCATGATAGAACTTTATTTCACTCTGTTCCTTTAGTTCTTCTAGTTCTTGAAATTTCTTCTTATTCCACTCTCTTTTCTTTCTCTTGCACAGTCTGTTAGCTCTTCTCCTTAATTCTCTATACTGTTCCACATTATTTCTGGTTTCTCTCTGTAGCATTTTTGTTCTTACCCTGTACTTTTCCTCTATTGCTGACCTGCAATCTTCATCAAACCACTCCTGGGTTCTTCTGTTCCTTCTTATGCCTATTATTTCCTCTGCAGCAACCTTAATGGTTTTTTCAAACCTGTTCCACCTTTCATCTACTCCTACTGTGGTCTCTTCATTGCTCAACTTTCTGCTTAGTGTTACTTGGTATTTTTTTACTTCATCAGGGATGTTCAGTTTGTCTGTACTCCATTTCATCATCTTTCCCATTCTGTTGCCATTTGTTAGTGACAGTTTCTCTCTCAAGACTGATTTTATCAAAAAGTGGTCTGAATCACAGTTTGGTCCTCTGCAGCTCCGTACATCCGTAACTGACGTGGAGTGGCGTGCAATCACTAAAATATGGTCAATCTGATTGACTACTCCATTGGCTGCAGACTTCCAAGTACCCAGATGGATCCTTTTATGTGGAAAGCAGGTACTTTTAATAATCATATTATTCCTTGCTGCGAATTGGCATAGTAAGTCGCCATTCTCATTGGTTTCTTCATGTAGTGAATATTTTCCAGAAACTCCACACAGATGTTCATTCCTCCCTATTTTTGCATTAAAATCTCCTATTACTAGCATCAGGTCATATTTAGGTACTGCACAGTATACTTTTTCCAAGTCTTCGTAGAACTGTTCTTTAATTATATCCTCTTTTTCCTCTGTTGGTGTATGTGCATTAACTATTTATATATTCCTAAATTTACCTTTTAGTCTGAGTCTGTACATCCTTTCATTTATGGGTTCAAATTCTAGAAGGCTTTTTCTGACTTACCTAGTTATTATAAACCCTGTTCCAAGTTGGCCTATTCTTTCTTCTGGTCCACTATATACCAATGAGTACTCAGGTTTATCTATCTGCCCATTCCCCTGCCATCTTATTTCCTGTAGCCCTACAATATCATATTTGAATTTTAAAATTTCATTGGCTATTTCTTTCATTTTTCCAGACTGAAGCATTGTCCTCACATTCAATGATGCTACTGTTAGATCCTTTATCCGTTTCCTTTGCCAGGGTCGTGATACATGCTTTCCATCCAGTTTCCGAGGCTTCTGTTGAATTTCCGTAATATTCTTTTTTTTTTACAGTATGGGGTTATTAGCGCCATGCCCAACCCCCAACCTGGAGGACCAGGATTTGTATGAGGTTTACTCCTCTAGGGAAGCTGGCTTCACTACGCCTCTAGAGCCCTCCCTGCCCTATGTTGTGGGACACACTTTGTCTGGCTCCTCTGTCGAGACCATTCCGGCTTGGGAGACCCGCCAGTAGCTGTGCTACCGCCGGCATTTTTCTATTTAAGCAGCGAAATAACTGATGTCGGCCTGTGTAGAGAGGATATAAAATGTACACTGGCAATGGGCAGAAAAGCATTTCTGAAGAAATGAATCTTATTAACATCGAATATAGATTAAAATGTCAGGAAGTCTTTTCTGAAAGTTTTTGAATGGAGTATTGCCATGTATGGAAGTGAAACATGGACGATAAACAGTTTGGAAAAGAAGAGAAAAGAAGCTTTCGAAATGTGGTGCTACAGAAGAATGCTGAAGATTAGATGGGCAGGTCACGTATCTAATGAGGAAGTACTGAACAGAAATGGGAAGAAAAGAAATTTGTAACACAACCTGACGGGAAGAAGAGTTCATAAACAAATTCAGAAGGATGTAGGTTGAGTAGTTATTCGTAGATGGAGGGGCTTGCACAGGGCCGAGTAGCATCGAGAGCTGCATCAAACCAGGTTTTGGGCTAATTCCACAGCGACAACGAACGTAATATGTTTCTGAATGGTTCTATGACTTTCTTACTAATTTCCATAATTTTCTTTGTGGTGTGTTACCCATATATTATTTTATACTGAATATAATTAATTTTCAGTACCATTTCTACTTCACGTTGACCTGCATTGAACGCAAATAATATACGGTGTCGGTTAGCAGGTATTGTGGGAGGTATTTCTGTTGTGACTGTTTTGGATAGTGGTGCTTCCTTGAATGTGCTGCCTACCAGCTTGTATAAGGACAGTGTCTGACTCAAAGTATCTACCTTGCTGGTTACAAATTGTGAAATCTGGCAAGCAAGAGGCGCCAGCTCAAATATGTAAAGATACAAACCTGCAAGACAAGGAAATATAATTATCCAGAGCACTTCTTAAAACCAGGTAATACACTCGTAGCCATGAACATAGGCGACCACCGTTCGTCTCGTTCTGCACACCTGACGTCAAGCATTCCCCTTTGACCAATGGGCGTTCAGCAGTTTTCTGATCGCTCTGCTGTGAACATCGTAGCCAGTGTGAGCGTTAAACATGTTCGTAGCGGGTTATTTGGTGAATTTTTATTCCTTTTGTTGCAAGTTGTCATGGCTGATGTTAGTGGTAAGCTATAAATTCTACCTAAAAAAGCGAGAGACCGAGTTGTAGGAGACACGATTTCTTCAACATGCACGAAGCGGAAAACGTTGGATACATCACTGATGTTGCTGGATATCAGGATAGCACTGCACAAGCGGTTAGCGTCATCTTGAGAACCGTTCAACAGATTGCCTTTGAAGGTTATTTAGGTATCCAGATTTGTGAAATCTCAGTCACAAATTTAGATGATATTAAAAAAATGTTCTGAGATGTGTTGCGCTCAATATGTCTACGGAAGCGAATTTCATATTGTCAAAAAGCATTATGTTACAAACGCGCGGACTATAAAATTTAAAGACAATGTTTCCTCAATACAGTAACTATTAAAAGATATTCATATAAATGACGGAAGAAAATTTGTATGGGACAGCAATATCGCAGCTTCACGGTGCAGTATCCAACGGGTGCGTGAGACTGTGAAACCTATCAGAATAATGGACCTCTAGCCAGACTTCTTCACACTCACATTAAAACTGTGAATTACGCTACGGAATCTGTGTCTTGAAATGCTCTGACATAGAATCATAAGATGAGAAAATGTAGTAATCCTACTATAAAACTATCCGTTCAATCAGTAGAACCAATCAGTGAACTGAAGAGAACTACGCGCTCCTTCAGTTAAACATGTAAATGAAACTGATTATTATATTCAACAGTTGAAAGGTATGCGTATCAACATTCTACGAAAAAAAAGTTAATTGCTGACGACGACTACATCTACATCTACATCTACATTGTTAATCTACAATTCACACTTAAGTGACTGGCAGAGGATTCATCGAACCATTTTCATACTACTTCTCTGCCATTCCACCCTCGACTGGCGCGTGGGAAAAAGGAATACCTAAATCTTTCCGTTGTAGCTCTGATTTCTCTTATTTTATTATGATGATCGTTTATCCCTATAGCCGGCCGGTGTGGCAGAGCGGTTCTAGGCGCTTCAGTCTGGAACGGCGCGAACGCTACGGTCGCAGGTTCGAATCCTGCCTCGGGCATGGATGTGCGCGACGTCCTTAGGTTAGCTAGGTTTAAATAGTTCTAAGTTCTATCGGACTGATGACCTCATATGTTATGTCCCACAGTGCTCAGAACCATTTGATTCATTTATGTCAACAAAATATTCTCGCATTCGGAAGAGAAAGTTAGTGATTGAAATTTCGAAAATAGATCTCGCCGCAAAGAAAACCGCCTTTCCTTCAGTGACTGGCACCCCCAACTCGTGTATCATATCAGTAACACTCTCACCCCTATTACGCGATAACACGAATCGAGCTGCCCTTCTTTGCACTTTTTCGGTGTCCTCCTTCAATCCTACCTGGTAAGGATCCCACACCGCGCAGCAATATTCGAGCAGAGAACGGACAAGTGTAATGCAAGCTGTCTCTTTAGTGGGTTTGTCGCGTCTTCTAAGTGTTCTGCCAACAAAGCGCAGTCTTCGTTTCGCCTTCCCCACAATATTATCTATGTGGTCTTTCCAATTTAAGTTGCTCGTAATTGTAATTCCTAGGTATTTAGTCGAACTGACAGACCTTAGATTTGTGCGATTTATCGTATACTCAAAATTTATCAGATTTCTTCTAGTACTATTCTGATGACCTCGTACTTATCTTTGTTTAGTGCCAGTTGCCACTTTTCGCACCATACAGAAATTTTCTCTACATCATTTTGTAATTGGAATTGATCGTCTCGTGATTTTACTAGACGGTAAATTACAGCGTTATCTGCAAACAATCTAAGGGGGCTGCTCAGATTATCACCTACATCATTTTTGTAAATCAGGAACAGCAGAGGGCCTGTGACACTACTTTGCAGAACGCCAGATATCACTTCTGTTCTACTCGATGATTTACCGTCTATCACTACGAACTGCGACCTCTCTGAGAGGAAATCACGAATCCAGTCACACAACTGAGACGATACATCATATGCACGAAATTTGATTAATAGTCGCTTGTGAGGAACGGTATCAAAAGCCTTCTGGAAATCTAAGAATATGGAATAGATCTGAGACCCCTTGTCGACAGCACTCATTACTTCATGGAAATAAAGAGCCGGCTGTGTTGCACAAGAAGGATATTTTCTGAATCCGTGTTGGTAATGTATCAATAAGTCATTTTCTTCAAGTCGATTTATAATGTTCGAGTACAGTATATGCTCCAAAATCCTACTGCAAATTGGGGTCAGTGATGTGGGACTGAAATTCAATAGGTTACTCCTATTTCCTTTCTTGAATATTGGTGTGACCTGTGCTAATTTCCAGTTTTTAGGAACAGTCCTTTCGTCAAGTGAGCGGTTGTATATGATTGCTAAGAGAGGCGCTACTGTGTCTGCATATTCTGAAAGGAACCTGATTGGTATACCATCTGGACTGGAAGACTTCCCCTTCTCAAGTGATTTGAGTTGTTTCGCAACACCTAAGATATCTGCCTATATGCCACTCATTCTAACAGCTGTTCTGGCTTCGAATTCTAGAATATTTACTGTCTTCTTTAGCGAAGGAATTACGGAAAACTTTATTTAGTAATTCCGCTTTAGTGACACCATCATAAGTAACATTTCCATCGCGCAGTGATGGTATTGACTGTTTTTTGACACTGATGTACTGTACATACTAAAAAGATAGGGAATCGGAGGGATGGGTACCATATCCACGTTAAATCATTAATCCAACACAACTCAACTGTTAATTTAGGAACTCCGGTGGCCGACTGAATACCATATCAAACGATACGAAGGCATGAACTGGGTTTAGCAGAGCTGTGACAATGGTACGCTCCCTATCTAAACATTATCCCACATCTAGTGAGGTCTACTGTATACTCTCACCAATCTCCTGTGGCGGTAAATCGAAGGACTGTGATTGTATTGGAGAAACAGTATTTCGCTCATCATGACACCTCTAAGCGCCACGGCGTCTCGAACCAGCCATCTGTCTCCGTCCACAATCAAACCAATTATGTCACTTTTTTTTCCACCAGCTACCTACCAACTCGGCAGTTTGAGCCAATGTGGCCGTAAACACCGATCAGGAAAAACGTTACTCTTTTCCGCCAATAGCGCGTCAATGCCACGTTTAATAAAATCCCATCCCGGAATATCATCAGTCAAGGGCCAATCACAGCATACCTTCGTCGTTATTTTGTCGCAGAATTTTGCCATTTGATGTCAGCTGGCGATGGGCGAATCAGAGCGTTGTTTAACAACTCTGAATTTCCTTAGGCCACATCAATGTGATGTACCCTCAGCGAGGTCCCTTTCTCACCGTTGTTTCCCCCTACATTCCAAGATTTGTACTTTACAGACTGTGGTGTCCCAGTGAGCACTTGAAACTGTTGTCCTTGGCCATCTCAAGAAGCGAGTCGTGCCAAAGGCTGCTAACCCGACTTAGTGGAAAGGACTGCCGGTCGGGGTGGCCTAGCGGTTCTAGGCGCTTCAGTCTGGAACCGCGCGACCGCTACGGTCGCAGGTTCGAATCCTGCCTCGGGCATGGATGTGTGTGATGTTCTTAGGTTAGTTAGGTTTAAGTAGTTCTAAATTCTAGGGGACTGATGACCTCAGAAGTTAAGTCCCATAGTGCTTAGAGCCATTTTTGGGAAAGGACCGGTAGGTTCTGTGAGCTCCTGCAGGTGACCACTTGACACCCGCCAACCAGCTCAAACCTTTGAGTAACCAGGACAAGCCTGCCGTATTCATAGCAATGTACGGGCTGTGCACTTCTTACGTGTTCACAGACTGAAACTATTACCTCCTTTACCTACGGCCACTGGAAATTTATAAAATACATTTCCCCATAATAAATCAACGTAATGAGACTTTAAGCTTCATCTAATGTGTATTGGCTATTGCCGGTTGTGACAAGGGGCAGTGCAGATAAACTGAGTATGAATGGAAGGAGGCAAGACAGATGGCGTTTAACCTTCCAACGGACACAGATATTAAGAAGTACTCTAGAAATAAGGAATCCAGGAACAGAAATTTTTTCCTAGGACGAATGATAGGTAAACCAGAATCTTCAGAGCAAACCGGGATGGAAAATGAGTGATGGTTGATGTGGATTTAAAGTGTCAGCTGGCGTCGGCGGATGACTAATAATGTGATTCACACTATTTCTGCTTTGGGATTTATTCCCGAAAGCACATTAGTGTTCCGTGCAAGAAAAGCAGTTCAGGCGAATGACCTTCAGACTGAACTAAGAGGTATTCAAATTATCGTTAAGCAAACAGTTTCTCCATTACTCTCCTACAAACTCAGTGATTGTTAGGGACAGTGCGAGTTACCACTCAAATGTCGTTGAGAAAGTGTAGCGTTCGTTGGCTGCCGTAGTTAATTGCGTGAAATCTAACGAAAGTTAATTTGCAGAAATGTGGCAAAATAATTACTTGAGCAGACGATTTCTCTGTTTCTCTGCAAACGGTAAGGTTTGTCATTCACCTACCAGTCGACTGCTGGTTCCGACCGTGGCTGGCACCGAAGTAATTATCTTCTAGCACAGGTTCAGATAATCAGTAAGACAAAAGAGGGAAGCTACAGAGAAGAGAAAATGAGTCTCTTCTGGTAAAATCTACTACATTGTTGCTCCAATAACATATAATAAATTCAGGAGGTAGCCTGATGGACAAGTATAGCTGTAAATTTATGAAAGCCAAGCCCTATTGCCTCTTGGTCTAAGACAAAAATGTAAAATAGTAAACCTTCAGTTGTATGAACATCACTGAATTAAAACTGCAAATCTCCTGAATTACGGGAGAGTGCGAGGGAAGAAAATACTTTGTTCACTAGCATCAACGGTAACGGAAGCCCAGGCATGGCATTTCAAACAGCTAGTTTGGTATGATCTTAAATAGCACCCTATCTATTGCGCACTGAACGATTAGCAGCACCACTGCGAACGCTACTGAACTCGGAGACGTTAATTTTAATTTTAATAATTAACAGCCTCAGTTGCACCGTTTGCCTAGAATTTACCAGGGTTTCAGTCGGGATAACCCAACCTTCTTCAGAATAACAGTAACTACCGTCTTTCCATAGTGAACTGACCGTCAGTTCCAGTACAGCACTCGTGGTTACCGCATCGCGGTCGCGAAGTGGGGCCGAGCCATTTCCAGATAAGTTTTATAGTCTGACGATAATTTATGGATTTGTAGTTTTAGCTTGAAGATATCCACTATGGAAAGATCCCGACTGAAACAAAGGTAAATTCTAGGCAAACAGTGCAACTAAGACTGTTAATTATTAAAATTAAAATTAATATGTACACAGTTGCTGTCAGGGCCGCGAAATGTTGAAGATATTTAACTCGGAGAAGACCTTAACTATCTGTAAACTCGCGTCCGAAACGGCCCGTGGCGAAAAACTGTGCATAAAGCATTCTCACTGACGCTAAGATGGCGGCTGGTCCCGAACTCATGACCCTCTTTAACTGCTCACCTCCATTGAACTAGATCATCTCGTTACAACTAGGGTATCACTTCAAGAGTTTACAATTTGGAATAAAAAATTATCTGGATTACGTTACATGCCAATTACTATATCATCACTGTTTAAATTCGTTATAATAAGACACCCAATTTAATACCAGATCCTTTTTTCGTATGGATGTGACTGCTAAATTGAAAAAAATAATCTAGTTTCTGTGAAGCTGGAATTCATTCCCTGGCCCATATCGTAACCCATACTGGAACAAGATCTTATCCTGAGAGATTAATGGATTTACAGTTATTCTCTATGCTCATGAATAAAAAACAGCTCAAATAATTTTTTTATTTAGCAAGTTTTTATAGAAAATTTATATCTAATTACATATTGCAATCAGAGGACCTGAGGAGCTGATTAAAAATACATACCTTGGAGTTGGGCTCTTAAATGTCGCACGATTTTGAAAAAATCAAAACATCATTATTAATATATGCTCCGGTGTTGTGTCATCATTGCCTTAAGCTAGACTTTTGCATTTCAGCTGATAGTTCTTGTTACTATCTGGGTTCTGAACTTCTTCAACTTCAAGAAATCGACGGAATTCAGAAACATTAGACGACTACATTCACAAGTAGGAGATTACCCTCGTACGAGAGAAAGTATGTTATATCCGAACAAGAGGCTTTATCAATTTTTTGGGCATTTCATAATTTCTTCAATTTTTCGGTGCAAGGTACATTTGATTCAGATAGCAAGACCTTACAATATCCAATGTCAGCTAAATCGTCTCATGGCGGCTCTCACCGCTTTTGCCGCCGAGGAGCCCTCCACACAGTAAACTTACTGCAGCAAGAAGAGCGCCTTGTAGCCAACGTAACCAGCGCCACATTTACCATTAGCTCCCCTTCGCAGCGGTCGGAAATCACCGCACAGGGGTTGGGAATGCTAAAGAGGCGGCAACTTTCGCGAACACTAGATAATTTCGTGTCCTTCCGTGGCAAGCAGCCGTGACCCGAATTTGAAACTAACTGCTTCCTAGCCTCTGCCAATATTCGCCATCTTGCGATATTGTAGAATTATTCCAGTACAATCTGATAGAGCTCATATGAGCAATAGTGAAAGGGTATGTCGCAAAACGACACATGAAATTTAAAATAGCCCACACAGAAAGGTTCAAAATGGTTCAAATGGCTCTGAGCACTATGGGACTTAACATCTATGGTCATCAGTCCCCTAGAACTTAGAACTACTTAAACCTAACTAACCTAAGGACAGCACACAACACCCAACCATCACGAGGCAGAGAAAATCCCTGACCCCGCCGGGAATCGAACCCGGGAACCCGGGCGTGGGAAGCGAGAACGCTACCGCACGACCACGAGATGCGGGCCACACAGAAAGGCTTTTGAACGTAGCGCTTGACAGCATAGCTGCTTCAGCATGGGATGAATATGTCCGGCACGCAGAACGGCTACAGAAAAAGAACATGGAAAGGGCAATTTTAATTGACATTCTTCTCGATCCCATCGTCATCGCTCTAAGACTAGATGAATCAGACGGCGACACGGACTGCCACGAAGTACTCGTAAATGTTGACAATCGCAGCGACTGAAAACCATGAAAGGTTAGGTCCATATACAGTATTTAATTTGTCTTCTTTTGTTTTTTTTATGGTCTCTCTCTCTTCAGCAGTCGTAGTTTTACACACATTATTGGTATATATTCCGCCTTTAGTGACCCAAATAGAATGCATATTTACACCAGTCTATTTCACTTTATTTTACAGCGTCTTCAGCGGTCAGTTTTTCGGCTCCTACTTCATTCCATGTTTTCTTCTACACACAGACGTTCGATTTTTAGCACACTGCAAGTCTCTGACACACAATATATTTTAGTTTTCATGGTATTTATAAATCCACAGTTCATTTTGGTTTATTCGTCCTTAAAACGTTCTGTATGACTGTGTACCAAGACCATGAGTGATGGTTTAAATGGCTATGAGCACTATGGGACTTAACATCTGAGGTCATCAGTCCCCTAGAACTTAGAACTACTGAAACCTAACTAACCTAAGGACATCACACACATCCATGCCCGAGGCAGGATTCGAACCTGCGACCGTAGCAGTCGCGGGGTTCCGGACTGAAGCGCCTAGAACCGCACGGCCACCACGGTCGGCTCTGAATGATGGCCTTATTTTAAAAGAACATCTAAAGTTACGTAGTCAAATTTTTTTCATTGACTTAAAGCTGTTACTTAAAGATGTCTGATAGCTAATGTTGGTTATCCGCTTCCCTGTTAGGCCCTTAAATACTGTTTTCCTCTCCCTTGCTTTTATGATTTACATCCTGTTAATTTGTCAGTCGCTATTATATTAATTTCGTATAGGTGTTCTTAAACATTTGTAAGTTCTGCTACTAGATGGCGCAAGCTGTATCATGTTCACGTCGTCATCTGCTACGGTCCCCTTGCGCAGTCGCTGTTACTCACTCGTGTCCTATACCACTGTAGTGCTTTCAGTGACATATTTATATATTATTTTAAAATTTTGACTATACTTGTTATGTATTCAGGTGGGAAATGTTTTAATTTCTGGTTTTAATGTTTTGACTAGAGCGATGTCGCTCAAATTTCCTTTTAACCACATGTAAGTATTTTTACGTAATTTAATTTGTAAAAATTAAGTGTTTCTTCTAATGCCTACCTGCTATTAATGTACCTTCCTGTGATATTGTTAGGTAAGGTAACAGTTTCTTCTGAAGAAGGCGCCCCTAGGTCGCGTTGAAAACTAGTTAAAGAATTTTAAATTCTGTTTGCAACCCGTTGGCTCGACATTTGTGACATTGTAATTAATTACGGTTACTGATCACAGCCATGTTCAAAACATTACAATAGCTTAGTTACTCACCATCACTCATCATAACAAAACTGCTGATATGTGAGCACAACCACAATTAACGTTTACTATATACATATATATACTTACAGTGAGTGAAATTACAATAACTAAAAGTGTACCAACTTGTATAAACCTAAGAAAGGCTGTTTTGTGGCTAGTAGTTGGTAAGCATTTTTCATAAACTGCAGAACAGTAGTAGAATTGCTACCATATTTACAAATATATATCTACTGTTGTGTCTTATAATTGTAAACAAATCATTGATAACATAGTATGGTATTTGGTCGCTACAAAGAAGTAACTTCCTGTTTCTGGTTCAAAGAGTCATAGACTTTCAGCCTCTACGTTCTTTTCTTAGATGTTCTTGTCCATAGAGAAATGATAAGCTGAAATTAATGATCATCAGAAACCTATACATAGGGTAGCAAATGGTTGAATTTTAAACTCTCCAATTTATGCTCATTATCTTGCATTTAGTAGCGTTTACTTAGATTTAATGAGTGTGGTATCCATGTTCAAACTAGTATGAGGCTTAAACCGAAAAGGGAGAATTGCTTAACCTCAGTACACGTTACTGATTCAAAGTGTGGGTGTGTAAACGTGGACCGTGAATGCCCGAACCAAGCAAGCACGTTTCTTTCATGGAAGTGCTAGGCAAGGATGTGAAGATTCTCATGAATCAGAGGTGTTGTTTATTGGTTTAGGTTACTTTTCTCCTGTGACAAGGGGGCTGCGGTCTCAAATATTTTGTGTTGTGAACCTGTGATGCGAGTTAATCCAATCTACATTCGCCGGTTTACAATAAACACCTACACACCATTGACTAATTATAATACTTGCTAACTGGAAGCCAGAATAACTGATGTTAAATGAACAAACCTGCAGCAGTGAATTCTTAAAGGTTGTGAAAAGTTGTGGTGTGTGGAAGTTCTGTCACAACGTGTGTGATGAATGCTGTTCCCTTCATGAACAGGAGCTCTGGTAATGTCAAGTGAAACAAGCATAAACTTTCCACACTATAACTTAGAGAAATGTAATGAGACTACGAATGCTGCGGAGCTCACAATCAGATTTTGACAGACTATACTGTTATTGTTAGAGTGGGTGAAATGGACGCCACATCTCTCTTGCCATAGAACTGCAGTAGCTGGTGAGCAGCGGCATTGGTCTGCCGTTCAAGCTAATATCTTCCGGCTACTTCTTTACCCCGCGTTTTGATGGTCGTAAAGTTTCGGTGTAAAGTGATTAAAGTTGTATTGTGACTTGCAGATGTCGCTAAAACTCAGTGCTGTTAGAGCTGGTTTGAAATGAATAATAACTTCAGTAATAAATGGTACAGTCAGCGATTCTGCTAATAACTGTTATAATTCGAAACTTTTGTTGTCCGCTTCCTCAAAATTACCAGCAAAGAAAGAATGTAATTAGACCCTGGAAGTTTATAGGAGATTGGCAGTATCACTTGTTTTACTGTAGATATATAGTAAAATATTGTAATTTACATTTATGTGTTCTTATCTCTAAGAATCCTTCCCAGTCTACCACGAATAAATCTGAACTTATTATCTAACCCTTTCTAGTGAGCTATAGAAGTTGACAGATTCCTCTGTAAATATTTTTTCTAAAACGTAAATTCTATACACATATGACGTGAAACTGAAGGCTGTGCTTATAATTTTTCCATCATTTTCAGTAGGCCTTGACTCGATGGTGGGGCACGCAGATAACCCAGAGAACCTTATCCTAATCTCATGCCATTCAACGATTTGTAAGAAATAATAGTAAACAGTTTCTGTCATTTCATGAAAATATTTTTGAGGAAACAAAACTTGTTACGACAATTAATTTGTATAACTGCGTTTCACTGCATTGAGTAATTTTTTCACAAGTTAGAATTGTACCCTTTACGCCAATACTTGTAAATAATTATTTATACGATCTCTAGTTTCACTTTCTATTTACTGAAATAGCTTCATTCAGAGTAATAGTACGTGTAAAACTGCTTTTTACTATATCGCATTAACTTGTTGGTTTTACAAGTCATTAATGGTTGACATCTTTGTGTAGATATCCAGGTATCGAGAGATATCCATTGACTTCTTGCTTCCTATGTAGTCGTAGACTCTTACCCGAAAAGAGCATAATACTTCATTTAAAAATAACTAGTGTACAAATAAAATTCCTCTGACATTATAGTGTAAGACCTTCAGTCCCAAAAATACTTAAAAAGGAAATACTTTTGAAGCTGTTAGAGATAAGAAAGTGCATGAAACTAGCAAGGTGGCAGACATGTTTACAAGTAAGAGTGTTTTCCCAATCGGGACTTCATAGCATCTCAGTTAAATAATACCTGAAGTTCGGGACTTTATGGGAAAGTATATTATGCCTCGGATTTAGCAAGACACGAGAATGTAACGAAATCTCTAACATCATATACACTGTTGGTCATTGACTCTGATCTCACAAAGAAAGACGTAATAAATTCTATTATGATTTTATGTGAACTGAATTTAGCATAAAATTACCATTAAGAGAGCTATCATGATGTTCATAATTTTTATTTAATCGTCTTGATCACACAGTTTAATGAATGGAAAAACCGGTTTCGGCTATGCAATAGTCGCCTTCTGATATTCTCATTCTGTTGCACTGCAACTTTTCATAACATGACTCGTATTATTTCTACATGTTGCAGTGCAATCAACATAACAATGTGGAAAATGGCATTTCCGAATATGTCAACAAAATGCTTAATGTACATGCACAGCTTATGCAGATAACACTGTGAATGCACGGTACACATTTTGTTGATGTCGACTTCGTTATATTGATTTGAAAACGGGTCACGGCAACTAGTCATCGAATGAAAAATAAAATATTTGGAATTTGGGCAGGTTTTTCGTTCTGTTGATTAACAGAAGTTGCTGGCCCAAGTTACTCCAGCATGCTGTACGTTCATACACAGCGAACTGTTACAAGTCAGTTACTTCAAGGGCAACTCTGAGCCAGGTGCCTTGTAACGTGCATTTCACTGATCCGAAACCACAACCATTTATGACGTCAATGGTGTCAAACGAGAGCTCACTAGACGGCAGAGTGCAGGTGTGTTGTGTTTTCTGATGAAAGCTGGCACTGCCTTAGTGCCAGTGATTTGATGTGTTGGTTAGAAAGAGGTCTGTCTGCATAGTAGACACACTGGAGCTATAGTCTGGGGTACGATTACGTTTAACAGCAGGAGCACTCTCGTGGTTATACCATGCAGCCTAACTGCAGATTTGTCTCTCAATCTGGTGATTCGACCTGTATTGCTGCCATTCATGAACAGAGCTTTAGGGGGTCTTTTCCTACAGGATAACGCTCGCTCACATATCGCTGATGTAAGCCAACATGCTCTGCAGAGAGTCGACATGTTGCCTTGGCCTGCTCAAATACACTACTGTCCTTTAAAATTGCTTCATCAAGAAGAAATGCAGATGATAAACTGGTATTCTTTGCAAAAGTTGCTGGATTTGGACGGGTTACTCCTGTAACTGAAATATCAGATCTGAAGATGGTTCTGAATGAACCGAAACCGGTCATATGAATAATAAAAAAAAATTTTTTTTGCAATCAAGACGGATTTTAAGTAACATTATAAAACTAGTATTCATTGGACAAATATATTATACTAGAACTGACATGTGATTTCATTTTCACGCAATTTGGGTGCACAGATCCTGGGAAATCAGTACCCAGAACAACCACCTCTGGCCGTATTAACGGCCTTGATACGCCTGGGCACTGAGTCTAACAGAGCTTGGATGGCGTGTACAGGTACAGCTGCCCATGCAGCTTCAACACGATACCACAGTTCATCAAGAGTAGTGACTGGTGTATTGTGACGAGCCAGTTGCTCGGCCATCATTGACCAGACGTTTTCAATTGGTGAGAGATCTGGAGAATGTGCTGGCCAGGGTAGCAGTTGAACATTTTCTGTATCTAGAAAGGCCCGTACAGGACCTGCAACATGCGGTCGTGCTTTATCCTGCTGAAATGTAGGGTTTCACTGGGATCGAACGAACGGTAGAGCCACGGGACGTAACACATCTAAAATGTAACGTCCACTGTTCAAATTGCCGGTAATGCGATCAAGAGGTGACCGAGACGTGTAACCAATGGCACCCCATACCACCACGCCGGGTGATACGCCGTTGAGTACACCATCACAGGCGCTCCTGTCTGTGATACAGCGTCAAGGGTAACTGCAGCCATTGTTTCCGAGCTGATAGTCCACGCTGCTGCTAAAGTCGTCGAGCTGTTCGTGAAGATGGTTGTTGTCTTGAAAACGTTCCTGTTGACTCAGGGATCGAAACGCGGCTGCACGATCCGTTACAGCGATGCCGATAAGATGCGTTTCATCTCGACTGCTAGTGATACGAGGCAGTTGGGATCCAGCACGGCGTTCCGTATTACCCTCCTGAACCCACCGATTCCATATGCTGCTAACAGTCATTGGATCTCGACCAACGCGAGCGGCAATGTCGCGATACGATAAACCGCAATCGCGATAGGCTACAATCCGACCTTCATCAAAGTGGGAAACGTGATGGTATGCATTTCCCCTCCTTACACGAGGCATCACAACAACTTTTCACCAGGCAACGCCGGTTCAAAAATGGTTCAAATGGCTCTGAGCACTATGGGACTTAACGGCTGAGGTCATCAGTCCCCTAGAACATAGAACTACTTAAACCTAACTAACCTAAGGACATCACACACATCCATGCCCGAGGCAGGATTCGAACCTGCGACCGTTGCGGTCTCGCGGTTCCAGACTGTAGCGCCTAGAACCGCAAGGCCACTCCGGCCGGCGCAACGCTGGTCAACTGCTGTTTGTGTATGAGAAATAGGTTGCAAATTTTCCTCATGTCAGCACGTTGTAGGTGTCGCCACCGGCGCCAACCTTGTGTGAATGCTCTGAAAAGCTAATCATTTGCATGTTACAGCATCTTCTTCCTATCGGTTAAATTTCGCGTCTGTAGCATGTCATCTTCGTGGTGTAGCAATTTTAATGGCCAGTAGTGTACTAGATATGTCTCCAATCATCGCGTCACTCACAACCACTATTAAGCGTCGCTGTATCGACTGACTAAGTGGGATAGACATGGAACTTCGTCCCACAAATTGACATCCGGCACCTGTACAACACAATGGATGCACTTTTGCATGCTTGAATTCAACATTCTGGCGGTTTACTGGCTATTAATGTAACAGCATTGCACATTTGCAATGGTTTATCTCGCGCTTACATTAACCTGGATCTTGTAGTATTAATCACTTGCGTATGCTACCTAGAGAACTGTATTCCCGAAAATTCGTTACACTGCATTAAACATTTCTTGAAACTGCGATTTTCTGCAGTCAGCGTATTACAGTTTATAACTGAAATACTTGTCTTACTGTATTACACTTTTAACAGAATACTGTACCTCTACTCAGTAGATTGTGAGATCTTTTTAGAAGTTTAAATTCGACCAATAATTATACGAGATATTGAAAATCACATTCTTGTTGCCCCTGGGAGCTATTAGGAAGGCAACATGTAACTAGAATGGTGCACTATGGGCCTTGAATCATGAACTGGGAAAGCCGTTCTGTAGTCCGATTACAATCGTAGAAAAAAGTCAACTGCGAAACGATCTTTGATGGTGCGCTTATAGAGAGAAGCGTATACAACTGGCCATCTGAGGGACTTTCTGTCCCGAGCATAAGCGCTTCCTTATCGATGAGCCGACGCCGAACCGACGTTAAAATGCAAAGCACTCAACAGCCGCTTTTAAACGCTGAATAATGACGTGCTTATCGGACTACGGATAAAAAGTTTTAAACGCCCCCCAGTTGTCTGTCGCTGAAACAGAGGATTAGTTTAAATCGTGGCGCCAGAAGCCGTTAGCTGTACTGCCCAGTACGTGAAAGTTTGAGTCAATACTTCAGCGCCTCTGGGGTTAGAAATACTTGTGGCTCCGACGTGTTCATAGCATGGTGTAATAGGCAAGCGAGCTTTAGGCGTAACTAAAACCCAGCAGTTGAACGCAGAATTTGGCTAAATACCGCAGTGTTATACCTTAAGAAACATTTAGCGGCAATTCTCTAGCCCGACTGTTGCTAGTTTCCAACCAATGGTATGGCATGACACACATTGTTGCAAGGAGTCCATTAATTGTATACGAAAATGGTAACTGTTCTCGAAAGAACAGATACCATTGATGACCGTGCAGCTTCTCTAGAATAAATGATAATTAGTTGAAACCCTCAGCTGCCGACAGGTATTGTTGATATACCTCGAAGGGGACAGCTGAAAATGTGTGGCCCGACCGGGCCGCGAACACGGGATCTCCTGCTTACATGGCAGACACTCTATCCATCTGTTCCACCGAGGGCACAGATGAATAGCGCGACTGCAGGGACTTATCCCTTGAACGCTTCCCGTGAAATCCACATTCCCAACTGTCCACAATACATACGTAATGTACCTAACAGATATTTTGCCCATCTATTAGGAACATTACGCATGTAGATTGTGGACAGTTGGGAATGTGGGTCCCGGTCGGGGCACACATTTTCAGCTGTTCCCATCGAGGTTTATCAACAACACCTGTCGGCAGCTGAGAGTTTCAACTAATTATCATTTAGTCCATTAATTGTTATAGGATGGCAGGTCAGCTGACAGGCGAAGATGCGAAAGCGTTATGATGTGCGAGTTTGTGACACTTGCACGGAGAGGGAATGTTCTGACGGTTCCACGGAGACGAGGACACTGTAGGTAGTGGACAGAGTGGTCCGGAAGTAGGATACACCGGCCCGTGTGCCGCTACTAGCGACGTATTCTACGGAAGGCCAAAGCCCGTTTCCTGCAAAAGTTCCTTGCACCCGTACCACTTGGTAGTGTGGATGGCTTTATCCCAGAATTTAGTACTGCAGATGACCCATGACTGGCAATCGGTGTTCCGTCTTTTAGTGCTAGTTCACCCAGCCACCAAAAGGAAGCCTTTAAGGATTTACAACGGTCATTGGTATACACCGGGATATACAAACAAACCAGAAGTGACTTACTGGCGTTGTGTAAACTCTGAAAACAATAAATGCAAAGGAGGATTATTTACAAAAAACAGCACAGTTCTAGGGGAAGGTAGCCATGTCTGTATTCCAGATGAAGCAGCAAATGAAGTGCGAAAACATTTTGTCAGCACAAAGAAGCAGGCAAGACAAACAGATGCTACAGTTTCATCAGTTTATGTTGAAGAAACAGAGCAGCTCTTCAATCGGGGCTACGACATAGTAACATCATTTCTAACACAGGGAAGAGAGAAACAATCATTACATCGCATTTGGCGAAAATGTATGGGAACTACACAAGATCCCATTTAATCTAGCATATTCTTCCAAGAAAATATTTTACTGATGAACGGTGGTGGCAGTTTTTTTACCTGCAGATGATACCAGGCACCATGACATAATATTGGTGTTTCCTCGCGAAAAGTGAAACGCGTCTTTATCAAACTGCGAATTATTCTTTATGGATGGAACGTTCAAGAATTCGAGCAAGCAGTTTAGACAGTTACTTATACTCTGTGCTGACCTTGATAGTTCTTGGGAGGAAACAGAAACCATTCCTTCTGTTTACGCTTTGCTGCAAAATAAAACGTGAGAAACATATGAACGTATCTTTTTAACCTATTAAATCTAACGTGCCTGCATGGAACCCTGTACCTCTGATGATGGACTTCGAAATTGCCATCGTCCAAGCAGCTAACAGGTTGTTTTCTGGAGCAGAGGTCGTTGTGGCCTCTTATAGTCTATTAGCAAAACGAGGAAATACACTGTCACATAAAACTGAGTTCTGCTGTAGCACATATTCCCCTGGAAATGCTGGATGATAGTTGGCTGTGCAGTCAGAAGAGCACGCCTGAAAGCCAAAAGCTTCAGGACTTCTGTGACTATTTAGTGGACTAGTGTCTCAATAACGAACACACGTCAAGAGAGATGTGGAACTATAGTGAAGGCGCCATCGCACTAATAATATCTCAGAAGGATGGAACTGAAGAATACATACATTACTATCAAATATTCATTCAGATGTTTACTCATTAGTGAAAAGTCTTCGAAAAGGTGCAGAGTACCATGGACACAAGTTTGACCGACTAATTATAAACTTTGACGGGAAAATAAGTAAAACGTCAGCAATAAAGACTGACGAAACGATTGAGAAGGCTTTAAAGAAACTTCGAACTGATGGGACCCTAAAATCATTTCTGATTCCTGTGACCTACACACAGAAGTTACAATGACGACTTAAAGGTCAGAATCATTAAAAAGATCTGTAAATCTTGAAAAGTAGTTTAATGTAAGTATTGTAGATAAATTTAATGGCGAACGAAAAGAGGCTACTTTCTTGTGGTGATCCCTGGAAATGACACAAAGAGGGCTAAATGTTTTTCGAAACTTGTAAAATATTCCCTAATGAAAACTGACAAGAGTACCTCAAGGGCCAAGCCTTCAAGAGCGAATATTCGCACATTCGCATTGAGGGGTTCTTAGAATCAAAGTCTGTATGGACGGACAGCAAATATAAAATCTTTGCAGCAGAAACCCATGCAAATGACAAGCAGTTAAATCTGTACTGTCTCCCTCCGCTCTAAGATGAGCAAAGCAGTATGAAACTGATCAAGACAATAAATTAGCATAAAAAGTGACTGATCGCAGTTTTACAACCTTTCAACATATGTCAAAATTAATTTCTAGGAACCCCCAATGGTGTTGGCCCACCCTTAGCGTTGATGACAGCTTCCATTCTCGTAGGCATACGTTCAGTCAGGTGCTGGGAGGTTTCTTGGGGAATGTCAGCCCATTCTTCACTGTGTGCTGCACTGAGGAGAGGTATCGATGTCGGTCGATGAGGTCTGGCACGAATTCGGCGTTCCAAATCATCCCAAAGGTGTTCTAATGGATTCAGGTAAGGACTCTGTGCTAGCCAGCCCATTATAAGGTTGTTATTGTCATGTAACCACTCTGTCACAGGCGGTGAATTATGAAAAGGTGCTCGATGGTGCTGAAAGATGCAATCGCAATCACCGAATTGGTCTGCAACAGTGGGAAGCAAGAAGGTACTCAAAACATCGATGTAGGCCTGTGCTGTGATA
Organism: Schistocerca cancellata; assembly: GCF_023864275.1. Taxonomy (NCBI): domain Eukaryota; kingdom Metazoa; phylum Arthropoda; class Insecta; order Orthoptera; family Acrididae; genus Schistocerca; species Schistocerca cancellata. The sequence continues at coordinate 575,978,195 of NC_064626.1, forward strand.
GTGCCAACATTGGCCGAAGAATAGTCCAGGTCGATTTATTGTAAATGTTCCTTGATTTAGTCGACCTGGTGTGGCCCACGCAAAACAACAAGGGGTGCAAGCTCCCTCCATGAAAAACACGACCACCCACAACACCACCGCCTCCGATTTCTACTGTTGGCACTACACACGCTGACGGTGCACCGGAAATTCGCCGTACCCATACACTGCCATCGTATCGCCACAATGTGAACCGCGATTCGTCACTCCACACAACGTTTTCCAGTTATTCAATCGTCCAATGTGTCTTAGCAGCCCCTTATTGTTAGAGGGCCCGCAGAACCGACACGCAAGATGGGCTGCTAACCCCCATTCAGCCGCGCGGAGAGAAACATCGCCAGCGGACAGAAACAGTAACAGACTTTCCAAACTTCGCCAGACAACATGTGACAGTGTTCCACCAATCGGAAATCATATGACTGCTATAGCACTCCGCCGACCTGGCTTTGTAAGCATTCGTAGACCGTCAGACCGGCAGTGCTTGTAAACCGCTAGGAACAGCTCCAGGCAGTACTTACGTCGGCCCTAGCCTCGTATTCACTCGCCATGGTCTTAGCAGCACGTTGTATTTCTAGAGAAGTTTTCGTCAGTCGACCGCAGAACAGAACAGTTATCTGCGACGAGGATGGGATTTTCATTTTAGAACGGCATGGTCCCCTCTGAGGAGCTTCTTCAGTCCTTGGTGGGAAGTCTACAGCAGATTCAGAAATTCGCTCTCACTCGCTAGCGTTGCAAGAAATAGCCCATAGGGTCGATTCCATCGCAGGTAAATTGAACACGTTGCACGTGGCTCCTCGACGTTTCCGGCTTTCGATAGTTTTATCGAACCGAGGTCAAATTATGTCGAACGGTTCAAACAACATTTAATGGCACATTTGGTCCACGACGAAAATCGAAGTCAGGCTTTATTTTTTTTATTTTTATTTTTTTTAGCATTAGTCGGCCCACAGGTCTATTATTTGGTTCGAAAATTGAATTCTGAATAGTCCCCTTGAGATCCCTAATTTAGTCACATCAAGGGCTGCCGCTTTGACTTTGACGCACAAATACAAGTCACCTCCGCCCGTCAAACATTCTTTTCATGTCGAAAGTCTCCAGGTCAGACTAATCCGGAATGGATTACGACGCTCCGGGATCTCTACCGCGATTGTAAATTCCGGTGCACCAACGTCGCCTGCAAGCAGTCTTACGCCTCTTCGTCGATTCGCGATATGGTGGTGTTTCACGCACCAGACGAGGGTCCTCGGCCTGATATTTTAAAGTTACAGGACCCGCCCCTCGACACCTGTCTGTCGAACATTCGTGCGTCTGCACTGTCCCACCGGCTATAGCCACCGCGTCTTGATCCGTCTGTTTTCGCGGCTCGGTATTTGCCTAGCGCCGAGCGGGACCCTCGTCGATCCGTTGGCCTACTCCGTGACAGGAAGTCTTTCACCAGGCTTCCATCCTGTCAGACTGTTACGGACTCGCCAACGGTCGGAGTGCCCCCAGCGGCGAGCAAGATGCACGGCTTGCAGCCGAGCGGGCCAAACGCAGTGGTTCGTCAGGCTTCACAGAAACTTCAAGTCGATGCCGCGCTTCCTGTCGTCGCACAGGCTCGTCATGAATCGCCACCTCAGAACCTGGAAGCCTGGCATTCCACTGACGGCCAAGTATTCTCCATCATTTCTTAGTCGGGTGCCGGTTTCCTCATTACCTTGGAGGTCGCGCATACTCCGGTGGTCTTACAAATTGGCACGGCATCATCCATCTCTACTGTGGACGGTGCCACATACCAACGGTTTAGGCTCGTCGGCTTTATCCCCGTACTCTCGCGCGTTGCGCAGTGAACCGTGAATTTACTTTCAAAATCTTTTCTTAAAGAATTTAATTTATTTACTAGCGATTCATCAAGAACATTAACACATTTAATCGCACTATGTGAGCGTGGAAGTAGTTGCCAGTGGGTAACTGATGAAAACAAGTTAATTTTTTTTCAATAAATGTAAATTTTATTCCTAAAAGCCCCCTTTTTTTGAAAGAGATTAAAATTATAATCGGAAAGCACCCTGTAAATATCAAGTTACAATTTATTCAGAGGCAGAAATAACAATTTTTTTTTTTTTTGACAGTATGAGCTTTCGGGCTGAGAACCTTGCCGCTCCCTTTGAACTCGGCCGTAGTCACGACCGCTCGCAACAACCTCTGAAAGATTACACTGGTGGAAATCTGCAACACACCAGATTACTTTAAACTAAAAATTTCAACAACTCACAGAAACATATAAACTATGCGACCCGTAGGAGAGATGGAAATGGTACAAAACACTCACATTAAATATTATTTGACACCGAAAGTGCAACTTGTTTTTAAAAGAACTCTTACGGTGAAAGGGTGCCAACTCTATATACTAAAATGACCATTTAAATAAAAACCCATGAAATGCAATCTTACATAAAATTTCCAAACATGCTCTACATTACACATGTACCGCCTCTCAAGATGAGAAACAAGATAAAAACATATTTCAGGAATTCGGCCTTTACACCTTAAGCAATAAATTCGTTAACACCGAATCCGACAAACATGACAGAGGCAGCTATTAACGTACGGCAGACCGACCGACAGACAGACACTAACCGCCTAACAAGTGCGGAGTAGAGACAAACGAGCAAGTCGGGGACCAAAGACTGACCAAGAAAACAAGTAGAATTAAACAAGTAAATGAAACAACATATCTCCAATCTCTTAACTTCTAATAAACTGCGATTTTTGGTGAAGACCTGGCGCAGCACCCCCAAAACGCTCTCCCGAACCGTCCGCTGCCAGCCGCTTCAGCGGATGCAGGTAGGCGCGCCGATCTCCCGTCTCACGGCGTCGCAGCTCGCACTGGCCAGCCCGCTGTCGTGGTTTGACTCCTGTTGCTCTCGTGTCGACCGCGAAGCCACTACCCCTTTCTCTACGGCGCGGCACACTGGACTCACGTGCGGACCTCACATGCTTCGACGCTCAAGGCGGACAAATCATCTTGTGTCTCAGTGCGCGACCGACCAACCGATCGATCCGACCGCCAATGACCGTTGCCCGAGCAACTCGAGCAGACTTAGAAGCAGGAACTCAGCCCCTACCAGGCGACCTATAGCTGAGTTCTCTTACTGGTGGAGTGGAAAGACTCTCATTTTCTGGCTTTAAGTTTGATCCAAACGACAGACATACTAGCACTCCGACGACAGGCAGACACTAACTGCCGCACAAATGCGAACGAGCGACAGACCAGCAAATGTTGATGCGAGGCTGACCCAGCCTCACTCCGACTGACCAACTGACCAGACTCGCCCCGACTGACCCCCCGCCAAGCTGATAGCGCCCCTCAAATGCACGTGAACAGGCAACCTTTCCCCTTTGCCACCAGGGGGAGATACCAAAGCTGCGATTGCCACAGCGGCGCCACCGCCAGTAACGGAGGGCGACTGCTTCACACTACGCGCTGCGGCGCTCTATTCAAAACAGCAATTTTCACCACGGCTCACGAAGTTTCAGTAATCACTCTATATCCGTCGACGGCGTTTTTTCCACATACATCTCTTACAACGATCGTTCCTTCACCGCTCAGTTTTTGGTGGTCGGAACCCCTGGAGGTACTAATCTTCTGGGTGTGAGCATTTTTGGTCGCCTGGGTTTATCAGTGCAGGACGTGGTACATGCAGTGTCGATTCCCTCATCGGATACCCTCCTTGCCCCGTTGCTCAGAGAATACGACACGTTATTCTCATCCTCCACACCAGGGGTGAAGGGTTTCACCGCGCGTATTCACCTTCTACCCTCTGCTGTTCCTGTTTTTTTTTTTTTTTTCTAAGGCCCGCCCGGTCCCCTATGCTCTCCGAAATAGGCTCCAGGTGGAACTTCGCCGCTTACAAGACGAAGGCATCCTTTCTCCTGTCGCGCACAGTCGCTGGGCGACATCTATCGTGATAGTCGAGAAGCCGAACGCTGCTTTACGCATCTGTGGCTGTTTTAAGGTCACGGTCAATTCTCAGTCGGTCTTCGATGCCTCTCCTGTTCCATCGGTGGATGACATACTCACACGTCTTGCGGGCTCGACCATTTTCGCCAAAATTGATTTGTACGATGCTTATTTGCGGCTGCCGTTGGATGAGGAATAGCAGCAGATCCTAGTCATCAATACCACGTGCGGCCTTTTCGGTACAAGCGCCTCCCGTTTGGCATCGCCAGCGCTCCCTCGATTTTCCAACGTTATTTGGAACGCCTCACAAGCCAGGTGCCCTGGGCATCCAATTAGCTGGACGATGTCATCGTCGGTGGCTCGTCCGCGGTGGACCTCTTGGACAAGATGGACGCGCTGTTTCAGGTTTTTCCGAGGCTAACCTGCGTTGCCGGAAAGAAAAATGTGACTTTTTTGTGCGAGAGGTTAGCTATCTGGGGTTCACAATTTATGCCCACGGCCTACATGTCGAGGTGGCCAAAAATTTGCCTCCTCCCACCAACGTGAAGCAACTGCAGTCCGTCCTCGGTCAAATCAACTATTATCGGAGTTTTATACCCCTCGCCACCGAAATTTCGGCGTCCCTGTCCCCAGTTATTGCGCAAGGGTGCGCGTTGAGTTTGGGAAACCGCGTGTGAGCTGGCTTTCACACGTCTCAAGTCGGCTCTCTCCCGCCCTCCTTGTCTGGCCGCTTACGATCCTTTCCTGTCCCTCATCATCGCCGCCGACGCATCGGACTATGGCCTGAGTGCGGTCCTCTCATAAGTGGTCGACGGCATTGAGAGGCCGGTGGATTTTGCATTGAAAAAATTGACCAACTTTCAAACCATATGTAGTCAAATTGAAAAGGAAGTTTTGGCGCTGGTGTTTGCCCTGACGAAGTTCTACGATTTCGTGTATGGTCGTCATTTCACGCTGCAGGCCGATCACAGACCTTTGGTTTCTTTGTTTCACCCAGCTGCTGCAGTGCCCACCCGGACGAGGGGCCGCCTCCAGCGTTGGGCGCTCTTCCTGGCAACTTTCGACTTTGATACTGTCTACCGGACCTCTGAACGGCACGAAAACGCAGATTTTCTGTCCCGGCTGTCTGCCGGGGCGGACCGTGAGTTCGACGCTTCTCCCTTGGTTTGTTTCCATGTGGACCCGGACGTGGACGCAGCTCTGGACGCGCTTCCGTTGGATGCCAATGCGGTCCGGTGGGCCCCCGCTCAGGATCAGACACTGCAAGCTCTCCGCCGCCAAATCGCTGCGGTGTGGACAACCAGCCGTCGTAGCGTCCGCAATGTCCGCGGCCTACACGCCTCTAAGGAGCATGTCGAGCTGATCAAAACCCTGCCTCGTCCCACCAACGTGAAGCAACTGCAGTCCGTCCTCGCTCACAATCAACTATTATCGGCATTTTATACCCCACGCCGCCTAGATTTCGGTGCCCCTGACCTTTTGGGACAATCGGCACATTCTCTTTTTCCGCGATGGCGTTATCCTTTTGAATAGTGATTGCGACGTTCCTCGGGTGGTCATACCGCATGCGTGGCGCCGCCGTGTCCTCGACCTTCTCCACGTTGACCATTGGGAAATCGTCCTCACCAAACAGCTGGCCCGCTGACACCTTTATTGGCGCGGTATGGATAAAGACATCGACTCCCTCGTGTCAGCCGGCACCTCGTGCCAAACACGTCAGGCAGCACCCCCGCGCGAGTATTTTTCGTGGCCGGATGCTGCTGCTCCGTGGAAACGTCTCCATTTGGATTTCGCAGATCCGTTTCCTGGTTCCCAGTGGCTCATACTGATCGACTCCAGGTCGGGATACCCTTATGTCTCCCGCATGATGAACACCACTGCTGCTGAGACTATCAAATTTCTCCGGCGCCTCTTTACTGTCGAGGGACTCCCTAAAACGATTTGATCCGTGCGTGACTACTGTTCGTGCCATCTTTAATTAACATATTGTTTTTACCGTACGGCCACCTCGTCATTTTAATTTCAGTTACTGGTGTCACTGAACTACTATCTTGTCTGCCCGTGAGCGGCAGCAGCAGCGCGTATCGATAAGTGCACTGTCGTACCAACTCTGGGCGACCGATAGTACTTCCGGGTCGTCGTGTGTCTGGCAGTCAGTTGGAGATCGGACCTGGAGTCGTTGAGTTGGAACGAGGCAGAAATGCAGTCAGGACGTAGAACCAGTCGGGGAGGGAGCGCTAGGGAGGCGGGGACAGCCACTACTCGCTGACCGCTCGCGACACAGGATGAACTGTCCGACGGACGAAGACGGCAGTGGGGTCGACCGTTGGTCGGTCGTTCAATTGGTCGCCTCTTCGGGCGACGTGTGTTTGGTCTTTTGATCGTTTCTGGGCCTCGTCACTGGATCACCTTGCTGGACGTGGCTTGGTTCCTTCTTGTGCGGAGACGTCGTGGCCAATGGGCAAGAGTGTGCCCGGAGCGCTGTGTATCCCAGTTCCGGACGGACATTGGGTTGAGTCGGGTTGGAGCTGCAGTGAGCTACGGATAGTCTAGACTCGGCCGACCTTTGCTGACACACATGATTTGAGTGGCAACGATCTTGGTTTGTTGTTGGTCGGTTATCTGGTCAGACGACGCGTGTTTCGTCACCGACCGTCTTTCGGTTTTGTGTTTGTGTGTCCACCTGTGAATTGTACTAGTTGTCCATCAGGGATTCGTTTTACGAGTGTTCGAAATTCTTCTGTCAGTGTTTCGTGGAACACTGTGTACCCTGTGTCAGTTCGACTGAGCGATGCTTTAAATGCTGTAATGCCGTCTGCGTACTGCAGTAGCGGATGCGACAGAGCAGCGAGTGAGTGTTTCCTTACAGTGTTGATGGTGTCCACCACGGCTTGTAATTCCACAGCCGTTGCGATGTTCATGTATGTCAGTACTTATTGTGTCTTGGCTTATTAACGCACTAATATTTTAGGACTTGTGTTACTGGTCTCTTCGCCTCACTGGCATTTTGGTTGTACTGTTTTTGGTCTGATGACCGAAATCAGGTAATTGGTTGGTTTGTCGGCTGTCTGTCGGTTGGGTTGCCTTCCGATTTAGAGATTGTGGGCCACGCTGTCTGTCTCGCCTAAACGGGCGTTAGTGTTACAATTCCAGGCCGACCCTTGGAAACTTCTGAGCGCCGTTCCGTGTATCTTACATAGTAACTTCCCCGTTTGAAACTTCCTGTTTGAGTTTTGGTTATTTGGTTGATGTATGGCCTTCAGCCGAGTTTTTATGTATCTTGGATTAATGACCCTGTCTTGCCTTTAGGCATAAGATTGTTATTCCTTATATGCGGTTTTAAGCCGAATTTTGCATCAAATCTTTTAAGGCCCTAAGCAGTTAAATTATTGTGTTGATGTGTGGCCTTCAGCCGAGATTTAATTTGTCTTAAATTGATGTTCTTGTCTTGCCATTTGGCATGAAATGTTTTAAGATAAGGCCTTCTGCCTTTTGATTGTAACTTTTCTTATTGCTTAATATGCGGCCTCCAGCCAAGTTCCATCAAAATTAAATTGCTAAGGCCTTTAGAGTGAAGATTTAGAACTTTATAAAAAGGTGAAACCTCCAGAAGAACCCTGTATTTCAATTTCTTGCTTAGGCCTTGTGTCCTGGATTTTGAGTGTGGCCTACAGCCGGTCTAAGGTTAATCAAGGGAGGTCGATTAATGTTCTAAGTGTATTGCATACTAGTTGTAATATTGTGTGTTGATAAATAAAGTTTGTATATTGAGTGCAAATGACAGTAATTCATTTTGACCCCTATCCACAACCTAAGCCGCTCTGTCCTGCTAGCGCAGGCTTTTCACGATTGTTACGGGTAACGGTCCACATTTTACTTCGACCGAGTTTAATCAATTCTGTACTGCCAGTGGAATTTCCCTCGTCCATACCGCCCCATTTCAACTTGCATCAAACGGCCGGGCGGAACGTTTTGTGTGGACATTCAAGAGACAGCTCGATAAGCTGCTGAGCCACCACGCGCTAGAGGAGGTCGTGCTTCTTCTTGGCTACATACCGCACCGCCCTCCATGCCATTAAAAGTCCAGCCGAGATACTTCACGGTCGACCATTCCGCTCCCCCTTATCTGTCCTGGTTCCCGAGGCTTCTCACCCTCCCACCCGCACGCCGACGCACTCCTTTCGCGTCGGGCAAGAGGTCTGGGCGCGGACCTTTTCTCATCCAGGGGCGCGCTGGGCGCCTACCGTCATCAGCGAGCTCTGCGGCCTGGCGATGGCGGCTCTCCGGTGGGCTGCCGGCACCTCAACCAGCTCCGCCCCGTCTGATGATGATGATGTTTGGTTTGTGGGGCGCTCAACTGCGTGGTTATCAGCGCCCGTACAATTTCCCAACCTTTGCTCAGTCCAATTTCGCCACTTTCCTGGATGATGATGAAATGATGAGGACAACACAAACACCCAGTCATCTCGAGGCAGGTGAAAATTCCTGACCCCGCCGGGAATCGAACCCGGGACCCCGTGCTCGGGAACCGCCCCGTCTGGTGGAGCACGACGCCCCAGGGCAGCTACCAGTGCCTGTCGCCGACCACCCTGTGGCGGAACCTCCGCTTCTGCCTCCGCCTCAGCCCGCTGTCTCCGCCGCCAGCTGCCCGTGCTGCGTCGCTGCATCCCACCCCTGCCGGCCGCGAACCCACGGACGTCGACCAGGATGCCCCTACTCCTATGGACGTTTGTGGTGCTGTGCACTTTTTTTTCCCCAGGGGCAGAAATGTCGTAGCGGTCCCTTATTGTTAGAGGGCCCGCAGAACCGACACGCAAGTTGGGTTGCTAACCCCCTTTCAGCAGCGCGGAGAGAAACGTCGCCAGCGGACAGAAACAGTAACAGACTTCCCAAATTAACACGGAACTAATTCGCCAGACAGCATGTGACAGTGTTCCACCAACCGGAAATCATGTGACTGCTATAGCACTCCGCCGACCTGGCGTTATAAGCACCCCTAGACGGTCAGTGTTTACCAACCGCTAGGATCAGCTCCCTCTAGTACTTTCCCCGGCCCTAGCCTTGTATTCACTCGCCGTGGTCTTGGTAGCACGTTGTATTTGTACTTTTTGTCAGTATTTTCTTCCACTGTCTGGTTTCCTTATCTGTTTTGCTACCGCAGAGTTATCGAGTTTTTTTGTTTGTTCTGCGTTTTAGAACTTAGTGTATGCCAAGAAGGCGTTTTTTTTTCTTTTACTGTAATAACGTGTGTTCAAATTGACTGTTAGTTCTTTATCCCGAAGACCGAAGGACACAGCACAATGTTTACAAAGCGAGGCGTGGTTTGGCATTTACCGGCGTGATGGGTGGCTTATGAGCAGCAGCTCGACCATTAATTTCAAGTTTTCTCACCTCCCGCCTGTCATAGTACTTGCAGTTGATCCTGATGCCGTTTGGAATTCTTGTGTGATGGTCTAGATAGATGTCTACCTATTACACGTTATGACCCTCTTCAAATGTCGGCGGTCTCTGTAAGTCAACAGACGAGGTCAGCTCGTACGATTTTGTGCTGTACGTGACGCTTCACGTTTCCACTTCACTATCCCATCGAACCAGTGGACCCAGGTATGTTTAGGCGTGTGGAAATCTCGCGTACAGACATATGACACAAGTGACACCCAAGCACCTGACCACGTTCGAAGTCCGTGAGTACCGCGGAGCGCCCCATTCTGCTCTCTCACGATTACTGAGGTCTCTGGTATGGAGTAGCTGGCAGTAGGTGGCAGCACAATGCACCTAATATGAAAAATGTATTTTTTGGGGTGTCCAGATACTTTTGAGCACATAATGTAGCTACAACTATGTCGATGTTTAGACTTATATATCCATGCTGCTTTCTTACGCAGTGAGGAGAACGAAATTCAGCCATAGGAGCTCACCGTGGAAGGAGTATACTGGGGCACACTTGTATGTGGCATCAGGATAAGAAAATAATGTTAATACATTAAAATGAGTCGATGGTGTGGATCGCTAGCTGTCCTCGACCACGGAGCCAAAGATACTGTACTGTATTGAACATGGAAACAGAAGTCTTCATGGAAATAAGGTAAAAATATTAAATAATTATGATTTCTGTTTTTGCCAGCGCGTTAGTATAGATGAATTGGCCGATAATTTATAAATGTTGACTAACCCCAGAATGTACGTAAACGATATTGATAGAGATGCTAGTTATATATTTCATTTTTGTAATGGTTTTAAGATTTGGTCAATAAAATTCTTCTGGGTTTGAGGCCGCATTGTCATCTGTAAAATTCCGACCTTTCGGCGACTGTTGCAAGGCGCCTTCCTCAGGGTGTATTGCTAACTGCTGAATTGACTGTGACAACGGCCGCGGAAGCCTAAGTTTAAGATTTTAAGATTTCTTAACAAAGTTATGTGTAATTTGATGATTTGCATTTATGTTGGATTAATGAAGTTAGATAATGCCTGCTGTTTAAATCTCATTGTTTGTGAATCAATTGTGAGTAATGTAGCTTCAATTGCCAGATGTTTTTGAAAAGCGAAAAGTAACTTACAATATAATTTTGCTCAAAAAGTGAGTGGTAGTAATTCACCTTAATCAGTACCCCATCAAAGTCCAGGTAACATATTTTTTAAAGAAGTTGAATTTTCTAAAATGCTATCGTTTATCAGCGAAATGAATTTCATGTGCATTTCAAGTACTATGGTCAGCATTTCACACTGCTTAGCCTGTAGCTAGCATTCATATTTTTTGCTGCTGTAGAGGTAAGACAATTTAATTTATTTGTTACGTGCACAAGGACCAAAGTTACCAGTTCTGAACAGGGCCAGAGGATTCAGTGCCTAAGTGGCTGAATGTATTTTTCTGTCACTGTATTTCTTTATTGATATTGGGAGTTGCATTGCTCAATCGATTCGTTAAGTTTTGCTAACAATAAGACAGAGTGAGCACACCATTTGCACTTACAACACGCAACACGACAATTCGAGTTAGGTGTTCTTAGAACTTACTGGTAATAAATCTAGCTGCCCGGTTCTGGATTGCTTCGATGTCCTCGTTCAATCCGACCTATTACGGATCCCGACACTCGACCAGTAATCAAAAATAGGTCGCACCAGCGTCTTACGAGAGTAAGTCAATTATTATCCGCAATTTAGTTACATTTTTGTTTACTTTCTTAATACGTCATTTTACTTTGATGACACATGCTTTGTTTATTTGTTATTATATCTTTGCAATTTTCAAGCTGCTGGGTTAGTTTCGTTATCGCTGACGTGCTGTTAATCATGGCTGCTACACTGTCTATTTGCACCAAAGAAGAGCAACGTTCAGTGATCCGTTTTTTTTTTTTTTTTTTTTTTTTTTTGTGGTCGGAAGGCGAATCACGGACCGAAATTCATGAACGACTTTCTGTACAGTACGGAAACAGTGTTTTGCCACAACGGAGTGTGGTCGCACAAGTGTTACACACGGTGGAGGAGCCGTACGACCGTTTACCGCCACAAATGAAGAAACCATTGAGCGTTCACGTGAAACGATTCTCTTAGATAGACGATTAACTATTGCCGAAGTGGCACATCATCTGCAAATTAGTCACGGTTCTGCCTACGAAATCATCCACAACAGACTTGGTTTTCATAAAGTTTGCGCAAGATGGGTCCCAAAACAACTCACAAAAAAGGGCTCTGAACACTATGGCACTTAACATCTGAGGTCATCAGCCCCCTAGAACTTAGAACTACTTAAACCTATCTAACCTACGGACATCACAAACATCCATGCCCGAGGCAGGATTCGAACCTGCGACCGTAGCGGTCACGCGGTTCCGAACTGAAGCACCTAGAACCGCTCGGCCACAACGGCCGGCCAACTCACACAGTTGCATAAACAAACGCACTTGGACATATACAAAAAAAAAAAAAAACATTTGGATCGCTATGGTAACTAAGGGGACAACTTCTTAGACAGGATCATTACTGGTGACGAAACATGGATCCATCATTACGAGCCAGAGAGTAATCGGCAGAGTATGGAATGGAAACATCCAAATTTGCCTTCAAGACCCAACCGTCCGCAGGAAAACTGATGCTTACGGTTTTTTGGGACGCGCAGGGTCCAGTACTGGGATATTATGGTGAAGGGGGCAGAACAATAAACAGTGTACGTTACAGTGAGATGCTTACTGCCAGGCTAAAGCCTGCAATTCGAAGCAAACGCCGAGGATTGATGTAAGAAAGGGCTGGGTTTTTGTACGACAATGCCCGTCCGCATACTGCTGCCCACAGTGCTCAAATGCTCCAGAAACTCAAATTTAAAATACTGGATCTTCCTCAATATTGTCCCGATCTTGCCCCTTCTGACTATCTCTTGGTTGGTCCACTCAAATAGTCATTAAGGGACCGTCGATTTGCCTCGGACGAAGTAGTGGAAGAAGAGGTGCATTCCTGGCTCGCAGCTCAACCAAGGAACTTCTTTTATGAGGGCATCAGGAAACTTGTACAAAGATGGGCCAAGTGCGTTGAAACGCAAGAATACTATCTCGAAAAATAATGTTCTTGTAAGTTTGATTACAATAAAATTTTATTACTACTTTGGGGATAATAATTGACTTACCCTCGTATATGCAGTGTCCTTTACAGATAAACCACACCTCCCTAAAATTCTCCCCTCAAACGAACGTCGACTATTAGCCCTCCCTATCACTGTTCTCACATGCTCGTTCCATTTCATTTTGCAACGTTACGCCCAGATATTTAAATGTTGTGACTGGCTCAAACAGGACACTACTAATACTGTATCTGAAAATTATGGATGTGTTTTTCCTACTCATCCGCATTAACCTACATTTTCCAACATTTATAACTGGTTGCCATTCATCACACCAACTAGAAATGTTCAAATGTATGTGAAATCATATGGGACTTAACTGCTAAGGTCATCAGTCCCTAACCTTACACACTACTTAACCTAAATTATCCTAAGGCTAAACACACACATCCATGCCCGAGGGAGGACTCGAACCGCCACCGGGACCAGCCGCACAGTCCATGACTGCAGCGCCTTAGACCGCTCAACACCGACTAGAAGTTTTGTCTAACAAGTAAGTCATCTTGTATCTTCTAACAGTCAGTTGACTTTGACACTTTACCATATTCTATAGTACTATATGGAACAGGGTACCTAGAAACGACGGAGAGGCTTCGTCCCCGCCGCAGCATTCAGTGGTTCACAACCCCACAACAGGTTACAGCAGTCTACTCACTTCACCGCTGCCCCATACTGAACGCAGGTTTATTGTGCGGTTCGGCCTCCAGTGGACACCCCCGGGAACGTCTCACACCGGACGAGTGTAGCCCCAATGTTTGCGTGGTAGAGTAATTATGGTGTACGCGTACGTGGAGAAAGTGTTTGCCCAGCAATTGCCGACATAGTGTAACTGGGGCGGAATAAGGAGAACCAGTCCGCATTCGCCGACGCAGAAGGATAACCGCCTTAAAGACCATCCACAGACTTGCCGGCACACCGGACCTCGACACTAGCCCGTCGGGTGGATTCGTGCCGGGGACCGGTACGCCTTCCCGCCCGAAAGCAGTGCGTTAGACACTTTGCCATACCCCACAGCATCATCAGCAGACAACCGCAGATGGCTGCCTACCCCGGCCACCAAATCATTTATGTATTCAGTGAACAACAGTGGTCCTATCAAACTTCCCTGGCGTGCTCCTGACGGTACCCTTGTCATTAATGAACACTCGCCGTTAAGGACAACATACTGGGTTCTATTACCTAAGAAAGCTTCGAGCCACTCACTTATCTGAACTAAATCCATATGGTCGTACCTTCGTGAGCAGCCTGCTGTAGGCACCATTTCAAATGCTTTCCGGAAATTTAGAAATTTGGAATCTGCTTATTGCTCTTCATCCATAGTTCGCAGTATATAATGTGTGAAAAGGGCAAGTTGAGTTTCGCACGAGCAGCGCTTTCTGAAACCGTGCTGATCCGTGGACATAAGCTTCTCAGTCTCAAGGAAAGTCATTATATTCTAATTGGGAATATGTTCAATGGTTCTGCAGCAAACGGAGTTTAGGGTTATTGGTCTGTAATTTGGCGGGTCTGTTCTTTTACCCTTATTTTGTACAGGAGTCACCTGTGCTTTTTTACAATCGCCAGGGACTTTGTGCTGATAGAGAGATTAGTGATAAATGCAAGCTAGACAACAGGCTAGTGCCGTAGAGTACTATTTGTGAAATCGGATCGGGATTTCGTCCGGACCTGGCGCCTCGTTTGCTTTCAAATCTTTCGGTTCTTTGTCTACGCAAGAAAGCTTATTACTATGTTGTCTATACGAGAATGCCTGATGGTCAAATGACGTTATGTTTGTTATGTGTCTCATGCGTGAACGATTTCTTGAACGCAAAATTTGAAACTTTGGCTTTCGTTTTGCTATCTTCAGCTACCACAACAGACTGATCAACAACGGACTGTATGGAAGCGTTAGACCCGCTTAGCGATTTTACATAGAACCAGAATTTTCTCGGCCTCTCTGCCAGATCTTTTGCTACGGTATGACGGTGATGGTACTTGTATGATTCGCGCATGTATCTTTTCACAGTCGCACAAATCTCTACTAAACTTCGCTTCTCGTCATTTGTGCGTTCTTTTCCTCAGCATTTTCTGAATTTACATTGGATCGAATAGCTCTGAGCACTACGGGACTTAACATCTGAGGTCATCAGTCCCCTAGACCTTAGAACTACTTAAACCTAACTAACCTAAGGACATCACACACATCCATGCCCGAGGCAGGATTCTAACCTGCGACCGTAGCGGTGGCGCGGTTCTAGACTGAAGCGTCTAGAACCGCTCGGCCACAGCGGCTGGCAATTTACATTGGCATCTGACGTATTCTTCTGTGTGCTTCACTCATCATCGCAAGTACGCACACAGTACACCCAGCAGATGACGTAGTAGTGTCGAGATCCATAACAGAAGTAATTTAATATTCCCTAACGTTCCTTATGTAAACAGGCCATATAAGTTAACACATACGTATTCTTAGAATCAGGGTAGAAACGCATATTAATTTGTCCGAGACGGCAGGCAACGAAATTGTTGATTCTCACACCTTTCGCTTTGCAGAAAAGTAACGAGACATCTTTTATCTTTACAAGTATGCAGTTTACCGTTAGCATAAATTGATTTTATCAAATCTTCTGTTAAACTGCCAACATTTGGCACCGGAAAAATTTTACAACCAAGGAGATAACAAATGTATTCAGTAAATTATTACATCTAACGTAATATGCATTCTGTTTAGTGAGTGGTTTTAACTTTGAAACATGGCGGCCAATTGGGCATGGGTTTTCATCAAAATTACAGAGTGATTTTGTAATTCAGACTGACAAGAGCGTAAATCAGTATGAGAACATTTATTGATGAGATGGAATCACGGTGACTGGGAGTACGGTGCTCTATGTAATTGCCATTTCCTTCCTTTATTAACACGCTGATGGGCTCACTGGGTGTGAAAGTTGATGGCGTGTATGCGAATAAATAGCGCATTGGATTTGAAATGGCGATGAGGGAACGTATCGGCCAAACGGGACAAGCGGGAGCAAGGACGTACACCCGGGTGGTGAACTCTTAGAATGGAGGCTGGAACTCCCGTCCCATGGGGCGGCAAGCTATTGTCGACCTAAATGACTGCACAGCCTGATGTCCGGTCGGCGAGTAGTGCGGAGCGGAGTGTAGGAGGCGGGGGCGCTTACCATGTTTTGCAGACCTTCTTTGAAGACAGCTATCTACCGGTTAACGTGGGCCACAGAAGACAGTCTAGCCTTGTAGTGGCTCTTGTCTAATTTATGAAGTTCTGAGGTGTGAGACTAGCGCCGTTGGTGGGAAAACGTGCGATTGGCGTAATAGTGACGTCAAGAACCCTGCTCTGAAGTCAGTATTTGCGAGTACTAGGGGAGATGTTCTCGTTGTGATTGGCGTAGGAATGAGAAGCATTTCGGCGGGATTCTCTAATTCGAGGGAGTCCTCACGATTCAGCAGTAGCGCTTCTTAATTTTGCAGTTGGTATCTAGCACTCTTTTGGTGGGAAAGAATTCGGAGAAGGTAAGTGGGCACGAAGAGAGAAATCACTAAGTGTTTGGTCACGGAAGTGTCTGCATCGTCTTGAGCTTACGTCTTAGAGGTGTCCGGATCGAATCCTTGGCAGATAGCTATAGAGGACGGATTTCCTTGGAGCTGCATCACGGTTGGGCCTGCAACATTTTCACTTTGCGACAAGGTGGTAACGACTTCGTCACGGGGCCAGCACTTCTGCAGGATAAACCGCAGCGCAACATCACCTTATTCATGGTGAGCATAATTCGGAGCACCGCTGAGTAGTTCATTTCGATTTCACACTTATGGAATCCAGGGCGATCGACTGTGGCGATAGTCACCTACTTCCACTGTTTCAGTCAAAAATTTTCAGGGTTATATAAAGTGCAATCATTTGAGTGTAAATTGTGGGCTATAATTAAACTTCCCCTATTTAACACGTCATAACACGGAAACTAATTACCGTACGAGGACCAAACTTGGTAGCATTGGCGTCAAGGCCACGGGAAGAGAAATAATGCAGAATAAATTCAATTTAAATTCAACTGGAACACTTTTAATGTGCTGCTACGGTACATCATACCATTACTTACCGGTACCATTATTGCTTCAAAATGGGCTCAATAAGGCGTCTGTCAGTGTCCAGAAGAATCTGAAAGCATGTCCGTAGGTATGTTGCCTACTTCTCTTGGTATGTATGATGTCCCGTGGCCCAGTTTAGGAGAACTATAAATTATTAAATATTTTTCTACGATATTAAATGGTTCAGATGGCTCTAAGCACTATGGGACTTAAATTCTAAGGCCATCAGTCCCCTAGAACTTAGAACTACTTAAGCCTAATTAACCTAAAGACATCACACACATCCATGCCCGAGGCAGGATTCGAACCTGCGACCGTAGCGGTCGCGCGGTTCCAGACTGTAGCGCCTACAACCGCTCGGCCACCCCGGCCACCTCTACGATATTAAGCAGTTATATTCGTCATACGTAAAAGAAACTCTGCTGAAAGTCAAGGAATGTGATTATAAAGAAAAACTATTATCTGTAACATAAGTATTATTATCATCTTTTTTCTTTTTGGCATCGGCGTGAAACAAAAAGCTCCAGACTCTCTCTTGCTTTGTCTTGTTCGGATAGGACGCCATTGTGCGCAATCTACATAATAAGGTGTGTACATTTTTTTTGTTTGAGCAGTGAGCTCCAATATATGTCTAAAGTATTGCTGTTGTTAATTTTAACAGTAACCTACACCACATATCCCTTTTGCTTGCTCCACTATTTAAAAAAAAAAAAATTCAGACGCCGCGCCGGAAACAAGCTGAACATCTCTGGACGGCGTGACTGGCCGCCATTAAGTGGCAGTTTCAAATTATCGTAATTATTATCCAGTTCTTTCCACAGGCGACGCTGGAGGTCGGCGACATTATCTCTTTCATTCTTTAGTTCTAGCAAACTGACATTTTCAAAGCACTTAACGATTTGTTCAGACGTGTTACGCGCAATAGGACACAGATTTGGCCTGTTCTCAAACGTAATTAAATCACACGTAGGCCCTTACGTATTTAAAATGTTGAAATACTTTTTTGAGTGTGTATACAGCCTCTAATGATTAACTGTTTTTGAGCATGGATTCGTCTAAGTAACTCCAATAATTATACAGGATCCCACGCTACATTTTTGGGTCATTAAAATCTAAGAATGAGTCGTGCCTTCGCATATCTTCACAGTGAAACGAAAATCAAATTATAAACAAAAATAAAATATAAATTAAAAAAATTAATAAAGCCCCACATTCACACTCCATTGAACAACACACACATTAATAGGTTATGTACACACATGCTTCAGATCAGCACATGCGTGAATGTTCCCCTGGCAAACTCTGTCCTTCAGGTAGCCCCACAACCAGAAATCACAGGGAGCGAGATCAGGTGATCGTTCCAGGCAAGCATTTGGAAACCTTCGGCAGATAATTCGATCGTTTGAAAATGTGTTTCGGAGAAGCATGTGAACTTCACGAGCGATGTGTGGTGAGGTCCCGCCTTGCATGAAAACTGTTGAGTTCAATACGTCTCTCTCCTGTAGGGCGGGTGTGACATGTTGGCAAAGCATATTGCAGTAACTCTGGCCAGTCACATTGCACGTCTTTGGTTCTTGAGCACCAACCTGTTCAAAAAAGAATTGGCCAATGATGAACGTAGCCGTGAATCCACACCATATGGTGACACGTTCACCATACAGAGGAACTTCATGCACAGTGACTGGAGGCGAAGATCCCCACACTCGGCAGTTCTGTGTATCGCCTCATCCGTTAGAGAAAAATGAGCTCCGTCTGTCCACAGGGTGGTCCAGGGCCAGCCCTCGTCAGCTTTAATCCTTGCGAGAAAGTGGAGAGCGAAGTCAACACGTCGTTGTGCGTCCTGTGGTGCAAACCGCTGTACGATATTATCTTGTACGGATACCATTTGAGAATGGTTCGAAGCACCTTCTGTACAGTAGACCACGGGAATTGAACTGTCGTGACACAGCACACGCACTGCCTCACTGTCGGGGATTACGCGCAGCGTTGTCTGCCATAGCCACAGCGATTTCATCAACCATCTGTCGTGCAACCGGTCGACGGCCTCTTCCCGGAGCGACGCCCAGTTCTCCAGCTGATTCGAACTTCTTCAACATGCTCCGCACAGCAGGTGGAGAGAGATAGAGAGGACTCTTCCGTAATCGTTTCAGCCGGCGCCGCGCGAGGTATCCGCGTGGTCTAGGGCGTCTTGACACGATTCGCATGGCTGCCGCTGTCGGAGTTTTGAATCCACACTCGGGCATGGTGTGTGTGTGTGTGTGTGTGTGTGTTGTCCGTAGCGTAAGTTGGTTTAAGTTAGATTAAGTAGTGTGTAACTTTAGGGGCCGTTGAGCTCAGCAGTTTGGTCCCATAGACGCTTACCACAAATTTCTAAATTTTTTTCACTTGTCGTTATTCTCGGAGTGCAGCTGCAGCATTACTGTTGTTTTGATAATAGGTCTTCACCAATAATGGCCTGCTCATTTTGTCCAAGTTCATGTTGACTCGTCAACAAGTGGACCGCGACTGGTCAGGTGTGTGAGACAATGAATCACGATGACTGATCACGACACCTGGTGGCCATAGTTGGAACTAGACGGTGGCGCTGTGATGCATGGAAATCATGTACCACATATTCTGGAGATTAATGCTGCCAAGTCCGATACTCGTAAGGTAATTAATTTCCTTGTTATAATATATTAAATAGGGAAAGTTTAATTATAACCATCCGATACATGGATGGCACGTTACACTGCTATCCACTTAGGCTTATGCCTGAGCTTGGGAAAAATTCTCACGATTCGCATAGTTGAATTTATAGGTCGATAATTGACATGTTTTTGAATAAATTTGAGTATTTAACTAATTAGTGTTTCTATTTGGTATCGTCACTATATCAAGCTGGATACAGTTAACCAGTTTTAAGCGAGTACTTTTTAATCATAGTAAATCATATGCAGACATATCGTTCCAATCACATAGTGTCAATTACATTCAGATTTATACAAATTACCTACTTTAAGGTCTAGGCTGTGAGCTGTAATTTCGCGTTATCTACTTTACTTTGCACACAGTAGAAATTTAAATGGCAGATCTTAAGGAAGTGACCTGCCCACAGCTAGTTTTCAGTGGTTGGGAATACAGCAACCACCAGGATTTTGCAGTTTAATTAGAAAATGTTGTACTAAAGATCCAAACTTTTCATAATAAACCTTTAAACAGATTACTTCAAAACGTCCAATGACGTAAATTGCTCAACATTACGAAATAAATATAAAAAATTGACAATTATTAAAAAAGATCATTGACATTTGATAGATTAGTCATACAGAGATGACAAGCTGTAGGTAGGAAGAAACAGTTGATAACATCAAACCAGCTAAGAGACATAAGCTTTTTTTAAAAAAAATGTTATGATCCTCCATATAAACCTCCTAAAGATATGAATTTCGTGAACTCAGAGCATAGGAAGTAGTCTTTATTATCAGTTTAATGTACTACGTACTGCAACAAGTTCTGCACATTTACGTATGTGTATTATCACACCGCGCGTCTATGTGTCCTCTATAAACATGGATAGCGGTAAATAACAGTGTTCGCTACAAAATGCCGCTACTACACACCTGAGACTAATGCATTTATTAGAATCTGACGTCCAAAGTTGACGAATGAATAAAGAAGACGTAGGACACTACATTCTAAGGTAACTTCATTTTAGACTAATGAAGAGATATCCAGTACAGCGAAATTCAAGCAAATGCGTTCGAGGGCACTTACTTACTCTGTCTTGTCTGTTTGCAGCCTCCATGATGTCCTTTATGCATTATTTCCGAAATGGGTTCTTAAAGGAATAGCAAACTGAAACTACTTAAAATTCAACGGCCATGAATGCTTGGAGCGAAAATTAACAACCTTTAACTCCTTGCTTTAGACATCGTGAACTCACATTTCGATGTAATACACAGCACTTCCCGTCTCAATAATAACTACAATGTATTGCAACACTGAGGTTTAGTAAAATATCATATAAAGCTTAACAGACGTATAAGCTAATCCGTAAATTGTGTTGTCGATAGATGAGTAGATTTCAAAGAAAAGTGAACAGAAGAAAATTGAACAACCATTCAGTTGCTGTCTCAAGACACGTAGAGAACATTTCGATCACAGGCGTAGCTGACTGTTTGAGTTGGTTCCTAATATCTGCTTCTTTTCCAATGATTTTGCTGTCAACCTGACGCTATATCGTCATTTCACTTCAGACCTAGGTTTACTGACAAGCATACAACACAGTTAGGTCAATCATCAAATTGTTTAGAATAGCTACCGAATTCTCTATTCATAAAGGGGGTTGCAAACACAAAAGCTCTTACATTTCACGTAATTATGCCATTACATCAAGCGTTAGCACTAGCTATTCTATACTGCCAGCAAATAGGGGATTATAGAGAAGATAGTCTCTGAAAGAAAACGGTAGCTTTTTCATACCTTCATTCTATTGTGTTCGTCGGTATCTCCAGTTACTTCGCTCTACATATTCTAAGGCAGTTTTAATTTCTCTTACTAGGCAAATCACACTTTTCTTCAGTTTAATTAGATTGACGAACTGTTTCTTGCGCTCAACTGTGCACGTTTCTGCACTAATAAACTGCGACAACCATAAAAAAATTAAAGACGGCAGGAATAATATATATATTTGTACAAATCTCTCTCTCTCTCTCTCTCTCTCTCTCTCTCTCTAAAAATACTTGACCCATTTATTTAATCGTTTTACATGATACTCTACTAAACATTGCGGAGGACATAGACGACATATCTTTTGAATACATGTACGGAAAATGTTATCACAAATCTCGAGACGTTATTGATCGATTTACTTCAGATTTTTACACGATACTCTAAGTATAAGTTATATATTTCTTAAAAACATATAATATATAAATAGTCATGTGACATATACAAAAAATTTCGAAAATATTTTGATCGATTTCATTCAATTTTTTACACGGTACTCAAAGGGACATTGGTACGTCTACAGAGTATTATTTTTTTAAAATATATGTAGTATATAAATACATATACAATCTATACTAGAGTAATGTTTGTAGTAATACTCTCCACAAGTTCTTTATCGAGTTTCTTCAAATTATTACATGATACTCTAATGAAGATTCGGATAGGCATAGTCTATACATATTAATATATGTATTTTATAATTTTGTATGTAATGTATAAAACGGATATTTTATTTCCAAAAAATTCAAAAAGCTCTTGGCCTATATATTTCATATTTTTACACTAAAGTGTAATGAACTTTTGGGCAGACGTAGGATACACATTTTTAAAATGTATAATATATAAATACAGATGTAATATATAAAGTGTTAAAGTTACTACTAATCATCTCGAAAAATTCTTGACCTTTTTTATTCAAATTTTTATATGATACACTAATGAACATTCGGAGGGAAATAGGCTGTATATTTTTAATGTACATAATATATTAACACATATGTAAAATATAAGGGGTAGAAGTTTTGTTTCCAAAAATCTCGCAACGTTTTCTACCGGTTGACCGATTACTTCAAATTTTTACACTGTGCTCGAATGAACATTCAGACAGACATAGGATACACATTTTAAACTATATAGGGTAAAGGTTGTTACCAAAAATTTCGAAAAATTTTTGACCAATTTACTTCAGATTTTTATATAGTACTCTGATGAACATGTGAACAGACATAGGCTACACATTTTTTAATGTACGTAATATATTAAATGTCATTGGACGCCCCAGGATAAGGTAACAACTAAATGGGCATGAAAAAGGTGCTGCCACGTCATTTGTTACTTCACAAGAGTCCAACAATATTTTATTGCACAGATACCACAAACACTAATAAAATACAAACGATTCAGGCAGTCACTCCAAAATTCCTTCATTTAAACCAAACGGTGAGTAATTAGGTAATTTAATCGAATAAAATGCACCAATTTAGGAAGGACTAACAAGCAAGTAGTACCATCAAACATAACTCGAACGCGCGCTTAGCGTTGGGCAAACAGTGACAGCAATCATGCTAAAGAATAAAATTCTAACATTTGGCTAGCCAGAAAGGGTGCTTGACAAGTGGTATCATAAAATTACACAAGTCTGGTGTCTGACGAGGTGAGACCTGTTAAGGGCTAATATTTCATGCAACGAGCGTAGGAACAATTCCCAACACAAATCCAATAACTGATCAGTCAGATGCCCCTTGAGTATAATCAAGGTACTGACGTGTAAAAAGAATAAAACACCATTTAACAAATTGAGCCTAACACCATATTAAAACTATTACATTAAAACCAAACTTCAAACAGTAAGAATATGGAAGGGGCAGGAGGGGCCGGCGATGTATGAATAAGATGGTTTAGAATAACGGGCACTTCCGGTTACATTAATTCCCGATTGCTACGGGATAGAAACTCAACTTACGAGGGATGCCATAGCAATCCAGGAGGCCGTAACGTCTCTGAGGCTACGGTAAGACGTGAAGTGGCGCGCCGCCCGCGCACACGTGCACAGCCGACGCGGACAGTCTACGCCCGACGAACCGGTGTGTAAGAGACAGCACACCGGGACAACGTCGCCAAACGCCGCGAACAGCTCGAAAGACCGAGATCAAACAAACAGACATATATTTAAAGTTTTAAACATGGCTGCGTGGTCAGAGATCGTTTACAAAGCAATGACAACAGCCCTCCGTCGCATAAATTTGTATTTGACCTGGTTTCGGCACCACTATGAGGGCCTTCATCAGAAGTAGTATATTCAAACTGGCCGATAACGTAAGTATAAAAATTTGGCAAAGTTTCTTTTGTATAAGTGTAAATACTGACTAACAGTACAAGAAAGAAACAGTAATTAGATGTCACGTGTAAAATAAATATCAAGCGATAAAACATTAGTCACAAAATTTTAAACAAAAGAATACGCGGAATGCAACCCTCTGTGACAGCTCACACATGTGAAGCCAGTGGTAGCAACCGTCTGAGGCGCCCGCTTTAGAAATTGCGGGCAGGTGAACAAATGGTTCAAATGGCTCTGAGCACTATGGAACTCAACATCTTAGGTCATCAGTCCCCTAGACTTAGAACTACTTAAACCTAAGGACATCACCCACATCCATGCCCGAGGCAGGATTCGAACCTGTCCGCCGCTCGTGGTCTCGCGGTAGCGTTCTCGCTTCCCGAGCACGGGGTCCCGGGTTCGATTCCCGGCGGGGTCAGGGATTTTCACCTGCCTCGAGATGACTGGGTGTTTGTGTTGTCCTCATCATTTCATCATCATCCAGGAAAGTGGCGAAATTGGACTGAGCAAAGATTGGATAATTGTACGGGCGCTGATAACCACGCAGTTGAGCGCCCCACATCATCATCAGGATTCGAACCTGCGACCGTACAGCAGCGCGGTTCCGGACTGCAGCGCCTAGAACCGCTTAGCGACCGCGGCCGGCCGGCAGGTGAACATTACACCAAGAATGGAATCTAGTAGCCGCAATACAAATAGGCTACTTAACATTCAAAATATAGACAGATGAATATTATGATGAACATTATTTAGTACATGAAGTAAAAGGCGATATTTTATCTGACAGCTGCAGACATGGTAACATTTTGTTTACATGAGAACTTAGAAGTACAGCTTGAAGGCTGGAAACGCCATTACAGAATTAAAAAGGGGGCTGAATAACTGAGCGTGTGGGAAAGCGATGTAACACGAAATGCAGCCAATATAAACCATTTAACAAACAAAAACTTATGAGCCGACTTAGACAGAAAAACATTTCGGCACTTCACGGGGGTACACGAAATCAAATATCAAGTAACGGTTACCGTTGAAGAAGTTTTTATTACGTAATTGTAGCTGCTCATTAAGAATGAGCCAATCATTTCGAGAAAGTTGTTTACAAATTTCTATTTCTTCGAGGATTTCTAATCTACGCCCTTTCATCCCAGTGTGTAAAATGTTGATACCGCATCGTGAACAGATGTAGGCGCGTTACCTGTAATCAGAAGGTGTTCAGCAAACGACAAATTTTGGGTGCGAGTGCCATTTTTTGTTAAAAGATGTTTTTTCCTTTTTTTTTCCTTGGTCGTCAGTCTACTGACTGGTTTGATGCGGCCCGCCACGAATTCCTTCCCTGTGCTAACCTCTTCATCGCAGAGTAGCACTTGCAACCTACGTCCTCAATTATTTGCTTGACGTATTCCAATCTCTGTCTTCCTCTACAGTTTTTGCACTCTAAAGCTCCCTCTAGTACCATGGAAGTCATTCCCTCATGTCTTAGCAGATGCCCTATCATCCTGTCCCTTCTCCTTATCAGTGTTTTCCACATATTCCTTTCCTCTCCGATTCTGCGTAGAACCTCCTCATTCCTTACCTTATCAGTCCACCTAATTTTCAACATTTGTCTATAGCACCACATCTCAAATGCTTCGATTCTCTTCTGTTCCGGTTTTCCCACAGTCCATGTTTCACTACCATACAATGCTGTACTCCAAACGTACATCCTCAGAAATTTCTTCCTCAAATTAAGGCCGGTATTTGATATTAGTAGACTTCTCTTGGCCAGAAATGCCTTTTTTGCCATAGCGAGTCTGCTTTTGATGTCCTCCTTGTCCGGCCGTCATTGGTTATTTTACTGCCTAGGTAGCAGAATTCCTTAACTTCATTGACTTCGTGACCATCAGTCCTGATGTTAAGTTTCTCGCTGTTCTCATTTCTACTACTTCTCATTACCTTCGTCTTTCTCCGATTTACTCTCAAACCATACTGTGTACTCATTAGACTGTTCATTCCGTTCAGCAGATCATTTAATTCTTCTTCACTTTCATTCAGGATAGCAATGTCATCAGCGAATCGTATCATTGATATCCTTTCACCTTGTATTTTAATTCCACTCCTGAACCTTTCTTTTATTTCCATCAATGCTTCCTCGATGTATAGATTGAAGAGGCTACAGCCTTGTCTTACACCCATCTTAATACGAGGACTTCGTTCTTGATCGTCCACTCTTATTATTCCCTCTTGGTTGTTGTACATATTGTATATGACCCTTCTCTTCCTATAGCTTACCCCTACTTTTTTCAGAATCTCGAACAGCTTGCACCATTTTATATTGCCGAACGCTTTTTCCAGGTCGACAAATCGTATGAAAGTGTCTTGATTTTTCTTTAGCCTTGCTTCCATTATTAGCCGTAACATCAGAATTGCCTCTCTCGTCCCTTTACTTTTCCTAAAGCCAAACTGATCGTCACCTAGCGCATTCTCAATTTTCTTTTCTATTCTTCTGTATATTATTCTTGTAAGCAGCTTCGATGCATGAGCTGTTAAGCTGATTGTGCGATAATTCTCGCACTTGTCAGCTCTTGCCGTCTTCGGAATTGTGTGGATGATGCTTTTCCGAAAGTCAGATGGTATGTCGCCAGACTCAGATATTCTACACACCAACGAGAATAGTCGTTTTGTTGCCACTTCCCCAAATGATTTTAGAAATTCTGATGAAATGTTATCTATCCCTTCTGCCTTATTTGACCGTAAGTCCTCCAAAGCTCCTTTAAATTCCGATTCTAATACTGGATCCCCTATCTCTTCTAAATCGACTGATGTTTCTTCTTCTATGACTTCAGACAAATCTTCACCCTCATAGAGGCTTTCAATGTATTCTTTCCACCTATCTGCTCTCTCTTCTGAATTTAACAGTGGAATTCCCGTTGCACTCTTAATGTTACCACCGTTGCTTTTAATGTCACCAAAGGTTGTTTTGACTTTGCTGTATACTGAGTCTGTCCTTCCGACAATCATATCATTTTCGATATCTTCACATTTTTCCTGCAGCCATTTCGTCTTAGCTTCCCTGCACTTCCTATTTATTTCATTCCTCAGCGACTTGTATTTCTGTATTCCTGATTTTCCCGGAACATGTTTGTACTTCCTCCCTTCATCAATCAACTGAAGTATTTCTTCTGTTACCCATGGTTTCTTCGCAGCTACCTTCTTTGTACCTATGTTTTCCTTCCCAACTTCTGTGATGGCCCATTTTAAAGATGTCCATTCCTCTTCAACTGTACTGCCTATTGCGCTATTCCTTATTGCTGTATCTATAGCGTTAGAGAAGTTCAAACGTATCTCGTCATTCCTTAGTACTTCCGTATCCCACTTCTTTGCGTATTGATTCTTCCTGACTAATGTCTTGAACTTCAGCCTACTCTTCATCACTACTATATTGTGATCTGAGTCTATATCCGTTCCTGGGTACGCCTTACAATCCAGTATCTGATTTCGGAATCTCTGTCTGACCATGATGTAATCTAATTGAAATCTTCCCGTATCTCCCGGCCTTTTCCAAGTATACCTCCTCCTCTTGTGATCTTGTGATTCTTGAACAGGGTATTCACTATTACTAGCTGAAACTTGTTACAGAACTCAATTAGTCTTTCTCCTCTTTCATTCCTTGTCCCAAGCCCATATTCTCCTGTAACCTTTTCTTCTACTCCTTCCCCTACAACTGCATTCCAGTCGCCCATGACTATTAGATTTTCGTCCCCCTTTACATACTGCATTACCCTTTCAATATCCTCATACACTTTCTGCATCTGTTCATCTTCAGCTTGCAACGTCGGCATGTATACCTGAACTATCGTTGTCGGTGTTGGTCTGCTGTCGATTCTGATTAGAACAACCTGGTCACTGAACTGTTCACAGTAACACACCCTCTGCCCTACCTTCCTATTCATAACGAATCCTACACCTGTTATACCGTTTTCTGCTGCTGTTGATATTACCCGATACTCATCTGACCAGAAATCCTTGTCTTCCTTCCACCTCACTTCACTGACCCCTACTATATCTAGATTGAGCCTTTGCATTTCCCTTTTCAGATTTTCTAGTTTCACTACCACGTTCAAGCTTCTGACATTCCACGCCCCGACTCGTAGAACGTTATCCTTTCGTTGATTATTCAATCTTTTTCTCATGGTAACCTCCCCCTTGGCAGTCCCCTCCCGGAGATCGGAATGGGGGACTATTCCGGAATCTTTTGCCAATGGGGAGATCATCCTGACACTTCTTCAATTACAGCCACATGTCCTGTGGATACACGTTACGTGTCTTTAATGCAGTGGTTTCCGTTGCCTTCTGCATCCTCATGTCGTTGATCATTGCTGATTCTTCCGCCTTTAGGGGCAATTTCCCACCCCTAGGACAAGAGAGTGCCCTGAACCTCTATCCGCTCCTCCGCCCTCTTTGACAAGGCCGTTGGCGGAATGAGGCTGACTTCTTATCCCGGAAGTCTTCGGCCGCCAATGCTGATTATTTATCAAAATTTAGGCAGTGGCGGGGATCGAACCCGGGACTGAAGACGTTTTGAATATGAATCAAAGACGCTACTCCTTTTTTTTTTTTTTTTTTGTCGTCTCATTTTTGTTCGTTGCATCTGCTCGGGGCGGACGTCGTAAGACATCCATTGAAGTTCGTTGTTGATCGATTAACTCAGTTTTTTTATTACAGAAGGCACGTAATCCTCTGACCGAACACGCTGAGCTACCGTGCCGGCACTCCTAGACCACGGGTACTCGTACTTAAAAAAACTGACATGCTTCTTTCTATCTGACTGTAAGGGCACATCTTTTTTGTCCTATGTAGTAAGAAGAACAGGTGTTGCAGATAATCTTATAGACACCAGAGTTTTCCCAAGGGGAACGAGTCGATTTTAAATTATGAATAAAAATTTCTTAAAACTATTATTGGTTGAAATAGCGACATTACAGTTGTACTTATCACGAAGAAGGCTTTTAATCTGATAGGAGATGGGCTCCAAGAAAAGAATAGAAAATAGAACTTCTTTAGGTTGGATTCAATGATAAAGGTGATGAGTGTAGTAACTCTTTTAACAGTTTTCTTTTTAAGGATGTCATCCACCACGACAGATTCATATTAGTTATTAACTGCTATAATTTTGATTAAATTAATTTCTTCGACAAATTTTTCTTTCGAGAGTGGAATAAAAGTAGCTCTATGAGTAGTAGAGTGAAAGAAAGCGTTTTTATGAGAGTGTGGGTGCATGGAAGACGCAGGTACGATCTGATAGGTATATGTTTCTTTACGAAAAACATTGAATGAGATTTTATTTTCTTCTACTATAAGCATCAAGTCAAGAAAGTTCAATGGACGAGCCTCGTTTTCGAGTTCACTGGTGAAGAATATTTTCCCGTGAAAGAGATTAAAAATACGCCATCAGCAGGTCCTTTGTAGATAACTAAAATAACATCAACATATCTGAAATAGGAGAGAATGCCTAGTGCATTAGCTGCGAAAAGTTGAAAAACTTTTCTTCTAGAGAGTTAACGAAAATGTCAGCAAGGTTACCAGCTAACGGATTTCCCATAACGAGATCGTCGGATTGCTGATGCAATTCTTCATCAAATTCAAAATAGTTGTATTTGACTACGACTGTGATTAGATTCATAAAGTCACTGATTTGTTCGTCTGAAAGTTCTTTTTTGAAATGACGTAAATTTTTTTCTACGATCTTAAGCGTTTATTGTACTTTTCAAATGGTGCAAATGGCTCTGAGCACTATGGGACTCAACTGCTGAGGTCATTAGTCCCCTAGAACTTAGAACTAGTTAAACCTAAATAACCTAAGGACATCACAAACATCCATGCCCGAGGCAGACTGCAGCGCCTTTAACCGCACGGCCACTTCAGCCGGCTATTGTACTTTTGTATAAATATTTTTTATGTCTAGTGAAAACACCTTGGTATCTGGGATGCACTCTAAATCTTTTATTTTATGGACTAAGGCGTGACTATTGGGGATGGAATGATTGTTCTTGAAGATGAAAGATTTTTTCAATGTTTCATGCAGAAATTTGGCTAAATCGCGAAATCGGTATGGAACGTACGACGAAAGTATCCGTTAGGACAGTGCGGCGAAATTTGGCGTTAATGGCCTATGGCAGCGGATGTCCGACCCGAGTGCCTTTGCTAACAGCACGACGTCACCTACAGCGCCTCTCCTGGGATGAATCGATGTAGGCTCAACTGAAAAAAAGAAACGAGAGGGTGGTGAAAACTTCATGTTGAAGTACACTGAGGTGACGAAAAGTGATGGAATAGCGATATACACATATACAGATAGCGATAGTATTATGTACACAAGGTATAAAAGAGCAGTGCACTGGCGGAGCAGTCATCGCTGCTGGTTAAACCAAACCAGTCAGACGACTGGTGACGCAAATAGAGAACAAAGAAAGAATGTCAGTTCTTTCTAAGTACGAGTACATTTGTTGTAGGTAATTGACTGCTTGCAACGTGTTAGCATACGCTCATGAGCAGCTGAATGTGGACACGTACCTACTATTTTTGTAAGACTTTATATGATCGGGAATATGGAGAACCGATGTAAATTTTCGATCTAAACTTTATTTATGTAGATCGCAAGTTTGTAAGATGATTAGACCAATTTCGACTGTGTCAGACGTTGTCTTCAGTTCTAAAATAGACTGAAAAAATATCGCTCATAGGAAGTTCTACCAACTTACAATAAGTATTATATAAAAAGAAAAAAATAGTGAGAAAGAACACAACAAAAAGTATCGTTACAGAGATTTGTCATTCTACCTCTGTAACGATATTTTATGATATGTTCTTTGTTACATTCTTTTATATACTAGGTGGTCCATTGATAGTGACAGGGCCAAATATCTCACGAAATAAACATCAAACGAAAAAACTACAAAGAACGAAACTCGTCTAACTTGAAGGGAGAAACCAGATGGCGTTATGGTTGGCCCGCTAGATGGCGCTGCCATAGGTCAGATGGATATCAACTGCGTTTTTTTAAATAGGAACCCCCATTTTTATTACATATTCGTTTAGTACGTAAAGAAATATGAATGTTTTAGTTGGACAACTTCGCTTTGTGATAGATGGCGCTGTAACAGTCACAAATGTGTATGTACGTGGTATCACGTAACATTCCTCCAGTGCGGACGGTATTTGTTTCGTGATACATTACCCGCGTTAAAATGGACCGTTTGCCAATTGCGGAAAAGGTCGATATCGTGTTGATGTATGGCTCTTGTGATCAAAAAGCCCAACGGACGTGTGCTATGTATGCTGCTCGGTATCCTGGACGACATCATCCAAGTGTCCGGACCGTTCGCCGGATGTTATTTAAGGAAACTGTGGTGTCACCGCCAGACACCACACTTGCTAGGTGGTAGCCTTTAAATCGGCCGCGGTCCATTAGTATACGTCGGACCCGCGTGTCGCCACTATCAGTAATTGCAGACCGAGCGCCGCCACACGGCAGGTCTAGAGAGACTTCCTAGCTCTCGCCCCAGTTGTACAACCGACTTTGCTAGCGATGGTTCACTGACAAAATACGCTCTCATTTGCCGAGACGATAGTTAGCATAGCCTTCAGCTACGTCATTTGCTACGACCTAGCAAGGCGCCATTACCAGTTACTGTTGATAATGAGTCATGTACAGTCAAGAGCGACGCTCATCATTAATGGATTAAAGTTAAGTTTTCCACCAGCTACGTCCGTTTTTCTAAAGTCTAATTTCCCTGTCCTGTTCCAGACCTCATGCCAGCCTGCGTGAGCTAAAACGCGTGCCTTTCGGCTTCCTCTAATAATACGGTGTTGGCTCTCCTGCCAACCCACAACAGAAACAGTAAGTGTTCAGCCACATGTGAAACGTCAACCACGACCTGCAACAAATGATGATGCCCAAGTAGGTGTTTTAGCTGCTGTCGCGGCTAATCCGCACATCAGTAAGAGACAAATTGCACGAGAATCTGGAATCTCAAAAACGTCGATGTTGAGAATGCTACATCAACATTGATTGCACCCGTACCATATTTCTGTGCACCAGGAATTGCATGGCGACGACTTTGAACGTCGTGTACAGTTCTGCCACTGGGCACAAGATAAATTACGGGACGATGACAGATTTTTTGCACGCGTTCTATTTAGCAACGGAGCGTCATCCACCAACAGCGGTAACGTAAACCGGCATAATATGCACTATTTGGCAACGGAAAATCCACGGTGGCTGTGACAAGTGGAACATCAGCGAACTTGGCTGGTTAATGTATGGTGCAGCATTATGGGAGGAAGGATAATTGGCCCCCGTTATATCGATGGAAACTAAATGGTGCAATGTATGCTGATTTCCTACGTAATGTTCTACCGATGTTACTAGAAGATGTTTCACTGCATGACAGAACGGCGATGTACTTCCAACATGATGGATGTCCGACACATAGCTCGCGTGCGGTTGAAGCGGTACTGAATACCATATTTCATGACAGGTGAATTGGTCGTCGAAGGACCATACCACGGCCCGCACGTTCGCCGGATCTGACGTCCCCGGATTCCTTTCTGTGAGGAAAGTTGAAGGATATTTGCTATTGTGATCCATCGACAACGCCTGACAACATGCGTCAGCGCATTGTCAATGCATGTGCGAACATTACGGAAGGCGAACTAGTCGCTGTTGAGAGGAATGTCGTTACACGTATTGCCAAATGCACTGAGGTTGACGGACATCATTTTGAGCATTTATTGCATTAATGTGGTATTTACAGGTAATCACGCTGTAACAGCATGCCTTCTCAGAAATTATAAGTTCACAAAGGTACATGTATGACATAGGAACAACCGAAATAAAATGTTCAAGCGTACCTAGGCTCTGTATTTTAATTTAAAAATCCTACCTGTTTCCAACTGTTCGTCTAAAATTGTGAGCCATATGTTTGTGACTATTGAAGCGCCATCTATCACAAAGCGAAAAATGTGGTTCAACTGAAACATTCACATTTCTTTACATACTACGCGAATATGTAATAAAAATGGGGGTTCCTATTCAAAAAAACGCAGTTGATATCCGTTTGACGTATGGCAGCGCCATCTAGTGGGCCAACCATAGGGCCATCTGATTTCCCCCTTCAAGCTAGACAAGTTTTGTTCTTTGTAGTTTTTTCGTTTGACCCTTATTTCGTGAGATATTTGACCCGATCGCGATCAATGGACCATCCTATATATATATATATATATAGGGTGTTACAAAAAGGTACGGCCAAACGTTCAGGAAACATTCCTCACACACAAAGAAAGAAAATATGTTATGTGGACATGTGTCCGGAAACGCTTACTTTCCATGTTAGAGCTCATTTTATTACATCTCTTCAAATCTCTTTAATCGTGGAATGGAAACACACAGCAATAGAACGTACGAGCGTGACTTCAAACACTTTGTTACAGAAAATGTTCAAAATGTCCTCCGTTAGCGAGGATACATGCATCCACCCTCCGTCGCATGGAATCCCTGATGCGCTGATGCAGCCCTGGAGAATGGCGTATTGTATCACAGCCGTCCAGAATACGAGCACGAAGAGTCTCTACATTTGGTGCCGGGGTTGCGTAGACAAGAGCTTTCAAATGCCCCCATAAATGAAAGTCAAGAGGGTTGAGGTCAGGAGAGCGTGGAGACCATGGAATTGGTCCGCCTCTACCAATCCATCGGTCACAGAATCTGTTGTTGAGAAGCGTACGAACACTTCGACTGAAATGTGCAGGAGCTCCATCGCCCATGAACCACATGTAGTGTCGTACTTGTAAAGGCAGATGTTCTAGCAGCACAGGTAGAGTATCCCGTATGAAATCATGATAACGTGCTCCATTGAGTGTAGGTGGAAGAATATGGGGCGCAATCAAGACATCATCAACAATGCCTGCCTAAACGTTCACCGAAAATCTGTGTTGATGAGGTGATTGCAAAATTGCGTGCGGATTCTCGTCAGCCCACACATGTTGATTGTGAAAATTTACAATTTGATCACGTTGGAATGAAGCCTCATCCGTAAAGAGAACATTTGCACTGAAATGAGGATTGACACATTGTTGGATGAACCATGCGCAGAAGTGTACCAGTGGAGGCCAATCAGCTGCTGATAGTGCCTGCACACGCTGTACATGGTACGGAAACAACTGGTTCTCCCGTAGCACTCTCCATACAGTGACGTGGTCAACGTTACCTTGTAGAGCAGCAACTTCTGTGACGCTGACATTAGGGTTATCGTCAACTGCACGAAGAATTGCCTCGTCCATTGCAGGTGTCCTCGTCGTTCTAGGTCTTCCCCAGTCGCGAGTCATGGGCTGGAATGTACATACTGACGAAACTAAAATGAACTCCAACATGGAAATTAAGCGTTTCCGGACACATGCCCAGATAACATCTTTTCTTTATTTGTGTGCGAGGAATGTTACCAGAAAGTTTGGCCGTACCTTTTTGTAACACCCTGTATATTGTAAGTAGATAGAAATTCTTATGAACAATATTTTTCTGTCTATTTGAGATATGCACATAATTATTAGCTCAATCGAAACCGGGCATACCGTTATATAAACTTGCGATCTAGACAAATGAAGCCTATATACACTAACCACTGCCAAGTGAACCCTTTATACCGGTGACGAAGGCACTCCTAAGGCATTCCGGAGTCTTGCTGATACATGGACGCAGAGCAAACCACTGATCACAGCTAGTTCTGACAACGGCGGGTCTCGGTGGGTGATGTAGCTCTTATGCTCGGTAGGATATAGGCGCGACGCCGGAAATTTTCTTGCGTGGGTAGTGAAGGTGTGATGGCTTGGGGTAGGGGGTGGGGGGGGGGGCAGAGCTGGTCAGCACGCAAAAGCACTCTCATGTCTGTGGAATGTTCCTCAAATTAATACACGTGATCGGACAGCAAGTTCTTATATCTCTCACCAATAAGAGACAATGTTAGACGTGTTAGGAGACCCCTTTACAAATGATTACCAGGTTCGCGCCTCTACAACCGACTCCGTGTCCACTGCCGGCCGGGGTGGCCGAGAAGTTCTA
Source organism: Schistocerca cancellata (assembly GCF_023864275.1). Taxonomy (NCBI): domain Eukaryota; kingdom Metazoa; phylum Arthropoda; class Insecta; order Orthoptera; family Acrididae; genus Schistocerca; species Schistocerca cancellata. The sequence continues at coordinate 576,012,789 of NC_064626.1, forward strand.
GGCGCTACAGTCTGGAACCGGGCGACCGCTACGGTCGCACGTTCGAATCCTGCCTCGGGCATGGATGTGTGTGATGTCCTTAGGTTAGTTAGGTTTAAGTGGTTCTAAGTTCTAGGGGACTGATGACCCCAGAAGTTAAGTCCCATAGTGCTCAGAGCCATTTGAACCCGTGTCCACTGAAAAAAATTAGGTTACATAGTAACTTGTCTAAAGGTCCATATATAAAGGTGCGAGCTCTGATGCCGAAATAAACAAATGCTTTGAACTATTTGCTTTCAATCTATCTCTGTATCTCATCTGATTATCCCACTGTTCATTCAAGAATTTGAAACGTCCCCTTAGAACAATTGTACATATGAAATGTCCACTTAGAACAATTTATACATGACTGTGCTTAACCTGACACACAATAATTTTAGCGCAACGCAATCTGACTTTCAATAACCCCTACAAAACAATGGCCCTGACTAACTTTAACCTATACCTTTTACAAATCACTTACCTCACAAAAATCTTCGCTGCTCGAACTACTGCAATACAGCGAGTGCCACTACTGCCAGCTAAATAAAAGATTCAAACTACTCGAGGCACTAACTACTGATAGGGATAATTAGCAAATGAAAGATATTATTAGAGAACAAACAATGTATTTACCTTAATATTCATAATTGACATCCAGTCTTACAGATTATCAAAACTCGGCCATCTCTCTCCCCACGTCCACCACTGCTGGCGGCTCACCTCCAACTGTCCAGCGCTACGCGCTGTTCGCATCCAGCTATAGCAGTTCATGACAATAATGGCAGACAACAATGCAAACTAGCCACATACTGCACACAGCACAGCCAGTGATTTTCATACAGAGTGCTATGTAACGTTGCCAATAAAAAACATAAACAGCAAACTTACATAGCCCCCATGCTCCCCACAAAAAATTTTTACAAATGGTGTTGTGCACTGGCCAATACAGATTTGAAAAAATTTTTCATAATTACAATCACAAAGATATCAAATGCACACACTTATTAATACAATGTTGGTCAACAGCTAAAATTTTCTCACAGTCCATAAAGACAGTCCAGATTGTTCATCATAATAGTAATTACAGTTTCTCATTAGTAAAAGAAATTGCACACAGAAGTAGTGGATTTCCATGTAGTATTGAAGAAGTAGTGTTGTCCTTCCAACGGAAAGACAGTGCTGACTCTTGAAATGCTGACAGGTAATGGGCCACAATGGAGCAAACCCACAGCAGAGTCATTCGAAGTTCTGACGAATATTGGTAGATAGGTCATCACAGAGCAGACCAACTGCAGTCCTGGTAGAGAGTATGGTATTGGTGGGCCCACTGCAGTCCTTGTAGAAACTGTGGTACTGGTGAGTCAGCAAAGGTGTAGACCCACTGTAGTCCTTGTAGAAACTGTGGTACTGGTGAGTCAGCAAAGGTGTAGACCCACTGTAGTCCTGGTAGAGATGGCCAGCAGCCATCTGCTGCGACTGTGCAGGTGCACAATCACCATCGAAGAGTCTTGCAGAGAAGATAGCAAGTCCATAAACCACCACTTGTGCACGCACAAAGTTTTTGGGAATTGTCCTTAGAACCAGCAATGCTGTTATCCAGTCCCTTGCTGAATTAGTAACACACGTGCAAACACTAACAGTCCCTACTTCTCACATATTGTCCATATACTATGACCAACAGAATGTGTGCAGTGAAATGAATGCTTACAAGTTAATAATATGATGAACTGGTGTCAATTACAATTATATAACATAAGAATACAATTACAAAGATACAAAATACATCATTAAAAACATAACAATACAGATAATATTTGTAGTAATAGGGGCTTTACAAAAGAATAGAAATAAACATATACATCAGTGTTACAGGAATGATGACATGAGTACATACATAAAAGATCAGAATAACTTTTGAAACGTCAACTTCACACATGAGCATTAAAACAAAGCAGAATAAATAAAGTCTAAGCATCTTTACAAAGAAAATAACAGAGTATTAGAAAAATTCTACAACATAGCTCTCATCAGCTAAACACATAAAGACAGGAAAAACACAAATACACACGGGTACTCAAACACATAGTGGGATAACACCAAAAGGAAAGGACAACACACAATTACATATTGGGAAAAAACAGCAAAGAGGAAAGGACAGGGTTTGTTTTACTGCAGTATTTTGCTTGGAGATCTCCCTTCATTCCATAGATCGTTCGTCTTTTATTTACAAGAAAATCCTACCTATACCTCGTTCCTGTATTCTATTCATATTTCTTTCAAAATAATTATTTCTGATTGTACAATACTCATTGGGGCCCAAATCTTTCTTCGCAATGCATTCTTTACCTATTCTCCATAGTCAGTTTCTTATATAGTCTACCCCCTCTTAAGCTAACTTAAATCTACTGAGCTCAGATATATATACCAAGGGACGAGGCAATGCAGCAAAAAAAAATAATTAACACAAACATCAATGACGAAAAAATAGAAATGACAAAGGAAGCAGCATAAATTAGCAAAGCAAGTGCAATATTACAACTAATATAAGGCAATGCAGGAAACAAGAAAAACTAGCTTAGAAGAGTAACACAAAGTCAAATTCAGTAACACTATGCCTGGCAAACAGCAGCAACTTATACCTAAACATGACATAGCTCAAGCAGAAAAAATATTACAGTAAAAACAACAATGCAGACAAGGGAAAAGCATATTCACATCTTAATGTCTATGTAATTAAAGTGGTGCACCATAACAACTTATTGTAAAAAAAATATTACCATGTACTTGAAAAGAAAATTATGTGTTACTGTTATTAGTTCCTTCTTATTGTTCTTTCCTTTCCAAGTGCTCCTTTTTTAAAGAATGTGGATCATAAAATAATTATTTAATAGATCTGTTGACAGAAAGAGTTCACATTAGCAAATGCATTTCATTTTATAAAAGCAATGCTGCAACACAGCTGGAAACCAGATATCAAATGAAATAAGCAATTACGCAAACCAAAGCATAAAAATATCATTCAATAGTCATGTGGCATTTCGTTTCATAAGTTAATGGCTCTCAACTCTCGTAGAAAGACACTTGTCATAATCAGGTGAGCAGATGTACGAATATTTCCCATCAATTCATAAGCATTTCAATAATTAGCACAAAGTGCGAGTAATCATATGTTTTTAAGTAACGAGGGTGTCGCATTAGCGATGAAAGGCACATCCTAATGGCTTATTCTCCAGATGTTTGACACAGCTGTGTGCCCACAACGCATTACAAAAATCATATGTTTTTAAGTGACGAGGGTGTCGCATTAGCGATGCCCTCTACAAAGGAATGTCATTAACAGATATATAGGCCTCTCTTTGTCCTTCTCTTCCACCTGTGCCTCTGGCACACCCTAATGGCTTTCTTTTCTACCTGAGCGTCTGAAAAGGCTTGTTCTCCAGGTGTCTGACACACCTGGGTGCCCACGTCACATTATGTGCAGGTGGTCACTTAACTTTCTTACGGAAATATTTACGACAGTAGTTTCCGCTACAGTGACAGTCTCATATAAAAACATTTCACAGGTCAAGAATTTTATTGACATAAACATACCTCAACAGCATAATACACATCGTCGTCGTAAAAATAACATCATAACACCTCAGTCAAATGTCAAAAACGTCGTAGCTTCCTCCAATGATTTCAAAACCTAAAGAAAATTCTATGCTCATTTCAGTAGTGTCATCTACCTCAAACGTACTTTAAAAATCATGATCTCATACCAAATACATCATTCAAAGCTCTCATAGTATCACAATGGTACCAAAAAAATATGAACAGTTCACAAAGTACAGACAAAGTACAATTTCTTAAGTGTGAAGTAATCCAACTCTGTAATTGCGTAAACATGTGTCACTGACGTAGTAAAAGGATGTTTGTTTCTCTGTTAAATGATCAGATAGCTGTGTAATTTATGTGTTAGAGAAATATGGTACCGATGTGTAAAGTTGTATAAGCAAATACCATATCAGCTAGGGCTCCTTGTGCTTGCCAAACACATGGTACACAAAGTAGGCGTGTACCCCCCTGAGGTTTATTGTAATTGTATCCTCAGGTATTACAGCTTACAGCAATGAAATGAAATGTGTCACGAAAAACTTTCTCTGTAATTCAAAAATCTCTAAAAATAAATGTCTTAAGTACAAAATTAATCACTCAAGTACGTGTCCTGTAGCGCTAAATGTGCGTCTTGCTGTAAGATAATCTCTGGGAAGTGTCGTAATTATTGTCCTCCGAAAGCTAAGTTCTGCAGAAGTCAATGTACTTACCTCATGATAAACAAAGTGAAATGCTTTGCGTATAGATAACTTAGTTATTACGCTTATTGCCGTGATGAGGAAAGTATTGTGCTGTAACGTATTGTTGTCCTACGGAAAAGGCTGTCTCCTTGTAGCAATAGCGCAAAAGTCACCACTAAAACATGTCTCACTTTATAGAAGAATTCAGAAAAAACTGTGCAGATATAAAACAGATACACCGCAAAAGCAACATTGTAAATTGTCACTCATTAGTAACATCGTGATATAATCGTGTAGCTGTCACATAAACTAACCACTGTGTCCTCTGGCATTTCACATAAAGCACCTCAAATCCAGAATCCACTCGTAAGCAAACCAAAATGTTGCATGTTAATAGTTTCTCAGTGTGACAAATTGTACAAGTAGCGTGAAGTGAAAATTGCAAAGACTAAGTTAAAAAGCAGATTATCTGTCAATAAATGGTTTTACATGAGAAATGTGGTGTAAACCTTTTGCTCTTCTCAGTACGCAGAGTTTCAACTTGAATGCAATTATCATGCGGTATTCGTCCGTAAAGAATACGGGAATTTTGCTCAAGGTTAGCGTCAATGTCATTTTTCTCGGAGCCAGCCGGCGCACGCAGCTGCCTGCGGTGCGAGTCATTGTCTGTTTCTTTGTTGGCGCGCGCCGTTACTGGGATTAGGAGGCCTAACTTCCACAAATTCGCCTTGCCCAGAGGGCCCAGCTCTGTTTAAAACTCGCCAGTTCTGATGCAGTTCAGGTCTGTCGTTACGATCATATCGTCTGTCGTCATGTCGGTAGGTTCGATAGTTTCTTTCATGTCGGTCATGTGGTGGAGAATTTCTCCCAGAGTCGTAACTGCGTGCTGGACCGTTGCGTCTAAAGTTATTCTGTCTCCCTTGATAATAATTGTTTTGGTTCCCATATTGTCTGTTTCTCTGATTGTCTCTGTGATAATCATTACTGCGGAGAGGTGATCTTTCCCTGTAATTATTACTACTCTGCCAACGGTTGTCATACGGGTGGTGTCTATTTTGGTCACAATTTGTGTGGTGAGAATAGCCTTGTCGCGTCCAGTTATCGTTTCTGTCGTCACGGAATTGTGACGGATGTGACCTGTAGTGATTGTTTTCCTGTTTTCGCATCCCACGACTGTCTGTGTCAATTTCTAATTCTTGTAACAGTCCCTGAAAAGCTTCAATGTCGTCTTTGCAACGTCCTGCTAAAATAATATGTCGTAAATTTTCAGGCAGTTTGATTAAGCAAATGCGGATGAGTTCTGAGGGGCTGTATGGGTTTGACAGGTATTGATTCTTGTGCAACATGTCTTCAAAATATTTCACAAGACTGGAAAATTCAGATTGTTCAAAGTGTTTCATCATCATGATGCTATGTTTTACGCGGTCTTGTGTAGCTTGAGACCAATATGCTGAGAGGAAGGCGTGGTAAAATTCTCCTTCACTGTGACAATCGTGAATGACCGATCGCATTCTTACAGCTGGTTCATTCTCCAAATAGCCACACATAAATTCTAATCTGTGTTCTAATGACCAGTTGGGAGGAAAACAATGAGAGAATTGATGGAGCCATGCTTGTGGATGAATGTCGTTGCCAGAATTCTTAAATGTTTTGAATTTACGTGTAGTAATGAACAGCTTATAATCAAAATCATCGTGTCGGCGAGTAGCATATGGGTCATTGTTACGTCGTGTCGGCGGTTCCATCTCAAAATTCGGTGCACCTTGCCAGTTCCTTTCATAATTACCGAAATGCTCTGTGTTATTATTTTGTGGCTTTTCCGTATTTATATGTCCCTCTTCCCTTATTGGGGCGCGAGTGTCCTCTGAAATACGTAATTCTTGTATTACCTGTGTCAGCTGATCTTGTACTTCCCGCATTTCTCTTTTGTATTGCGTATTAATTTGATTCTGATTTTGTTTGAATTTTCTTATTTGTTCATACTCTTCTGTGTCCGTGAAGGCTACGGGTCTTGTGTCATTCAGATCATCATCTACCTTTGTAGATAAGTTAGTGACCTGATCCGAAAGTTCAGCTACTTTCTCCGATAGTGAACACATTTCCTCAGTGTGTTTTTCTGAACCAAGTTTCAGAGTGTCCATTTGTGTTGCAATCGAATCTACTGTGTTCTTTAAGTTGTCCTGAGTTTTTGCCAGTTGCGTAACCGAATCGGTAGATGCAACTGAGTCAATTTTAGCCCACAAGGTCTCATGATTTTCATGAACAATGGTTTGCAGCTCTTTTATGGCTGCTTCGTGATTCTGTAATGCATTTTCATGCCGCGAAAAAATAGGCTGAAAATGCTCACAAATTTGTGTTTTTACGTCATTACAGACTTTTTGACATTTCGATTCAATGTTATGTAATTCAGTAGTTAAATCTTCACGTGTTTGTTCAAGTGTGGTGTCTAACTTCCGAAGATTTTGTTCCATTGTGTCTAACTTTTGCTGTGTTTGTCTCTGGTGTTGTTCCATTGTGTCTAACTTTTGAAGATTTTGTTCCACTGTGTCTAATTTTTTAAGATTTTGTTCCATTGTGTCTAACTTTTGAAGATTTTGTTCCACTGTGTCTAATTTTTTAAGATTTTGTTCCATTGTGTCTAACTTTTGAAGATTTTGTCCCATCTGTCTCTGATTTTGTTCCATTTGTTGCATTAATTGCAATAATAATGTATTAGTGTCTGGAATCTGTTTCTCTATGCTTTTTAGCAGTGCATTTTGACCGGCAACATTCACATTTTGACAAGCAGAAAATGTGTCTTGACTCATTTGAGAAAAAGGTGAGGACCCAAAACCTGAATCTACAGTATTTGCAAAATTGTGTCCTATCATTTCGGATTCCTGAGGCGAGCTGTTGCCGACCGATCGATCGATAATGCTTCCCTGTTCACTACCTGTTTGACTGTCTACGCCATTGTTTGACGCCCGCTCCATTTCCCTATGCACAGTTACCAAATTACTACTTTGAACATTAGTTAACTCATTACACAGTGGCGCTAACACATTGCTTTCGTCTTCACTGTCGTTTCTTAGTTTACTTTGGAGCCGAGTGTTACGTTTTTCACACGCCATTATTGAGACAATATTTCACACGATAACACACGAAAACACAATTTGAAGAGCAAAAATAAGAGAACACATTAACATAGCACTGAAAATAATATGTAGTTAATTACAAGCGCAGCTGCGAAATACTTGTTGCAAATCTACATGCATGCCACAACCTATTTTACATTACAACAATGAAAGACTGCAACTACAAAGGAGATTCTCTCTACAATTACGCGCTAGCAATAAACAAAAGCTACACTAAATACACAAACTACAAGAAAAAAATCAGAAGATTCCAGTGAGGTATCCTAGGCTAAGGGTCGACATATGAAACGTCCCCTTTGAACAAATTATACTCTACTGTGCTTAACCTGACACACAATGTTTTTAGCGCAACGCAGTCTGACTATCAAAGATCCCTGCAAAAGAATGGCCCTGACTAACTTTAACCTATACCTTTTACAAATCACTTACCTCACAAAAATCTTCGCTACTCAAGCTACTGCAAAACAGCGAGCGCCACTACTGCCAGCTAAATAAAAGATTCAAACCACTGAAGGTACTAACTACTGATAGGGATAGTTAGCAAATGAAAGATATTAATAGAGAACAAACACTGTATTTACCTTAATAACATCATCAGTTCATGACAAATTACAAAACTCCGCCATCTCTCTCCCCACATCCACCACTGCTGGCGGCTCACCTCCAACTGTCCAGCGCTACGCGCTGTTCGCATCCAGCTATAGCAGTTCATGACAATAATGGCAGACAACAATGCAAACTAGCCACATACTGCACACAGCACAGCCAGTGATTTTCATACAGAGTGCTATGTAACGTTGCCAATAAAAAACATAAACAGCAAACTTACAAATTTTGTGTAATTATTAAAATCAGTAATCTGTTCAAAGAGAAGCAGTGGTTGAAGATTTGAAGCATTTCTGAAACAATACTGCACCTGTGCTGTATGCGTGTGCTTCAGCAAGATAATATTACTGTAGCACTTTTCTTACGACAACGAGTATTGCATGATCTATTGATGTTAGATTATATGCCGACTGACGTCGAGAATGTAAATTTATAGGAAGGGTTTGTTGTGTGACGAAACGAGATGTGCTTCAATTCGTTCTCATTTCAATAGTTTTTAATTAAACCTTCTGTGGTAGTGTCAGGCATAGAACGTAATAATTTTAAAGTTGTGGTATCTGTAATGACGCGTTTGGACATGAGTAAATTAAGATTGATAAGATGTTGAGAAACCCGTTCGTGGTCTCCACCTCGCCAACGGTTCATTGATCGGCTTCGACCGCTACCCTTCCCCGTCCAGAGAAAAGATTTACCCTCTAATTTTTAAATGAAACTTCATAACCGATTCATTTAACAAAGGAATCACCTCGTAGAGAAAAGTGGCACTATAAATCTCGCTTATTAATTTTGCAATCTCGTTAACACCTCCCAGGGTGTGAATTTAGAACGTCTGAGCGCCTTTAGGAGACGGGGCTGGGGAAAGCAAGTGTTAACATCGGGGTAAGGTCCGCAGTGCCGCGGCTCAGTAATCAGGAAAAGTTTGCAAATCCCGTGATTTACGACTAACGTGGTATATCGCGTCTGCCGCGACCTAGTAGCAGTCTATTGAGACCTCTGCATTTCCGTTTTTCCGAACAAAAGTAAATAAACTGTACGCTGCCGATATGAGTACACCATACCGGACACACCTTATATAACTGATAAAAATACAGCCTCTTTAACCCCCAGTACCCCATCTCCTGTAGAGACGTGCTCATACGAGAAATGATGACGCATCGATTTTCAGTTCTTGGAGGGAGTGTTGATTTACTGGTGCGCCAAAACTAACACAATGTCTTATTCGTCCCCTTTAAATACACTCCTGGAAATTGAAATAAGAACACCGTGAATTCATTGTCCTAGGAAGGGGAAACTTTATTGACACATTCCTGGGGTCAGATACATCACATGATCACACTGACAGAACCACAGGCACATAGACACAGGCAACAGAGCATGCACAATGTCGGCACTAGTACAGTGTATATCCACCTTTCGCAGCAATGCAGGCTGCTATTCTTCTATGGAGACGATCGTAGAGATGCTGGATGTAGTCCTGTGGAACGGCTTGCCATGCCATTTCCACCTGGCGCCTCAGTTGGACCAGCGTTCGTGCTGGACGTGCAGACCGCGTGAGACGACGCTTCATCCAGTCCCAAACATGCTCAATGGAGGACAGATCCGGAGATCTTGCTGGCCAGGGTAGTTGACTTACACCTTCTAGAGCACGTTGGGTGGCACGGGATACATGCGGACGTGCATTGTCCTGTTGGAACAGCAAGTTCCCTTGCCGGTCTAGGAATGGTAGAACGATGGGTTCGATGACGGTTTGGATGTACCGTGCACTATTCAGTGTCCCCTCGACGATCACCAGTGGTGTACGGCCAGTGTAGGAGATCGCTCCCCACACCATGATGCCGGGTGTTGGCCCTGTGTGCCTCGGTCGTATGCAGTCCTGATTGTGGCGCTCACCTGCACGGCGCCAAACACGCATACGACCATCATTGGCACCAAGGCAGAAGCGACTCTCATCGCTGAAGACGACACGTCTCCATTCGTCCCTCCATTCACGCCTGTCGCGACACCACTGGAGGCGGGCTGCACGATGTTGGGGCGTGAGCGGAAGAGGGCCTAACGGTGTGCGGGACCGTAGCCCAGCTTCATGGAGACGGTTGCGAATGGTCCTCGCCGATACCCCAGGAGCAACAGTGTCCCTAATTTGCTGGGAAGTGGCGGTGCGGTCCCCTACGGCACTGCGTAGGATCCTACGGTCTTGGCGTGCATCCGTGCGTCGCTGCGGTCCGGTCCCAGGTCGACGGGCACGTGCACCTTCCGCCGACCACTGGCGACAACATCGATGTACTGTGGAGACCTCACGCCCCACGTGTTGAGCAATTCGGCGGTACGTCCACCCGGCCTCCCGCATGCCCACTATACGCCCTCGCTCAAAGTCCGTCAACTGCACATACGGTTCACGTCCACGCTGTCGCGGCATGCTACCAGTGTTAAAGACTGCGATGGAGCTCCGTATGCCACGGCAAACTGGCTGACACTGACGGCGGCGGTGCACAAATGCTGCGCAGCTAGCGCCATTCGACGGCCAACACCGCGGTTCCTGGTGTGTCCGCTGTGCCGTGCGTGTGATAATTGCTTGTACAGCCCTCTCGCAGTGTCCGGAGCAGGTATGGTGGGTCTGACACACCGGTGTCAATGTGTTCTTTTTTCCATTTCCAGGAGTGTAATATCCTAACTCCTACACTATAGCCTGATAAACACTCCAGAATACTATCTGATTTATGGTCATAAAATCTAGTTTTGCAGCAAAGCTACACCTAAGACATTCTTAATGTACCGTAATCATTCGTTGTGGCGACTGAGGGGACATGCATAGTAGCATGCCACGCATGGGTGGAGGTTACACTCAGAAACCGAGCTAGGTTAATAATTGGTTCCTTTTACCCACCTCCCGATTCAGCAGCAATAGTGGCAGAACAACTGAGAGAAAATCTGGAATACATTTCACATAAATTCTCTCAGCATGTTATAGTCTTAGGTGGAGATTTCAATTTACCAGATATATACAGGGACACTCAGATTTTTAGGACGGGTGGCAGGGACAGAGCATCGAGTGACATTATACTGGGTGCACTATCCTAAAATTACCTCGAGCAATTAAACAGAGAACCGACTCATGGAGATAACATCTTGGACTTACTGATAACAAACAGACCCGAACTTTTCGACTCTGTAAGCGCAGAACAGGGTATCAGTGATCGTAAGGCCGTTGCAGCATCCCTGAATATGGAAGTAAATAGGAATATAAAAAAAAGGGAGGAAGGTTTATCTGTTTAGCAAGAGTAATAGAAAGCATATTTCAGACTACCTAACAGATCAAAACGAAAATTTCTGTTCCGACACTGACAATGTTGAGTGTTTATGGAAAAAGATCAAGGCAGTCGTAAAATGCGCTTTAGACAGGTATGCGCCGAGTAAAACTGTGAGGGACGGGAAAAACCCACCGTGGCTGAACAACAAAGTTAGAAAACTACTGCGAAACCAAAGAGAGCTTCACTGCAAGTTTAAACGCAGCCAAAACCTCTCAGACAAACAGAAGGTAAACGATGTAAAAGTTAGCGTAAGGAGGGCTATGCGTGAAGCGTTCGGTGAATTCGAAAGTAAAATTCTATGTACCGACTTGACAGATAGTCCTAGGAAGTTCTGGTCTTACGTTAAATTAGTAAGTGGCTCGAAACAGCATATCCAGACACTCCGGGATGATGATGGCATTGAAACAGAGGATGACAAGCGTAAAACTGAAATACTTAACATCTTTTTCCAAAGCTGTTTTACAGAGGAAGGCCGCACTGCAGTTTCTTCTCTAAATCCTCGCACAAACGAGAAAATGGCTGACATCTAAATAAGTGTCCAAGGGATAGAAAAGCAACTGGAATCACTCAACGAAGTCCACCGGACCTGACGGGATACCAATTCGATTCTACACAGAGTACGCGAAAGAACTTGCCCCCCTTCTATCAACCGTGTACCGCAAGTCTGTAGAGGAACGGAAGGTTCAAAATGAATGGAAAAGAGCACAGGTATTCCCAGTCTTCAAGAAGGGTCGTAGAGGAGATGCGTAAAACTATAGACCTATATCTATAACGTCGATCTGATGTAGAATTTTAGAACATGTTTTTTGCTCACGTATCATGTCGTTTCTG